>NW_026696499.1:0-22107 GCF_030435755.1 Ochotona princeps
TCAGGCTTCCAAGCAGCTCTCAAGGAAACTCAGTTTTCACACTCTATGCTTAGTGCCCTTTGAGTGCATTATCTAGGAATGAACCTGGTAGAGCATCCCACACAAACGAATGCTCCACATGCGGGTTTCACATGCCACCAACTCCACATTCACAGGCAACTTCAGCGCCACAGCCGTTTTCAGATAGCCCTCAATGCAAAGGCTCTAGACACAAATATTGGTGTGAGAGCTAATTCAATCAAGGAAACACTGCATGTTGGTGAAGGGCATATTGAAGAAGGATCAGCCGAGTGGTTCTTGTGGGAGAACAACTCCATTTGGCTCACTAACTTCACACACCATCAGGCTTCCAAGCAGCTCTCAAGGAAACTCAGTTTTCACACTCTATGCTTAGTGCCCTTTGAGTGCATTATCTAGGAATGAACCTGATAGAGCATCCCACACAAACGAATGCTCCACATGCGGGTTTCACATGCCACCAACTCCACATTCACAGGCAACTTCAGCGCCACAGCCGTTTTCAGATAGCCCTCATTGCAAAGGCTCTAGACCCAAATATTGGTGTGAGAGCTAATTCAATCAAGGAAACACTGCATGTGGGTGAAGGGCATATTGAAGAAGGATCAGCCGAGTGGTTCTTGTGGGAGAACAACTCCATTTGGCTCACTAACTTCACACACCATCAGGCTTCCAAGCAGCTCTCAAGGAAACTCAGTTTTCACACTCTATGCTTAGTGCTCTTTGTGTGCCTAGGACTGAAATGAAGGTTGGTGAGCATCCCACACAAACGAATGCTCCACATGCGGGTTTCACATGCCACCCACTCCACATTCACAGGCAACTTCAGCGCCACAGCCGTTTTCAGATAGCCCTCAATGCAAAGGCTCTAGACGCAAATATTGGTGTGAGAGCTAATTCAATCAAGGAAACACTGCATGTTGGTGAAGGGCATATTGAAGAAGGATCAGCCGAGTGGTTCTTGTGGGAGAACAACTCCATTTGGCTCACTAACTTCACACACCATCAGGCTTCCAAGCAGCTCTCAAGGAAACTCAGTTTTCACACTCTATGCTTAGTGCCCTTTGAGTGCATTATCTAGGAATGAACCTGGTAGAGCATCCCACACAAACGAATGCTCCACATGCGGGTTTCACATGCCACCAACTCCACATTCACAGGCAACTTCAGCGCCACAGCCGTTTTCAGATAGCCCTCAATGCAAAGGCTCTAGACGCAAATATTGGTGTGAGAGCTAATTCAATCAAGGAAACACTGCATGTTGGTGAAGGGCATATTGAAGAAGGATCAGCCGAGTGGTTCTTGTGGGAGAACAACTCCATTTGCCTCACTAACTTCACACACCATCAGGCTTCCAAGCAGCTCTCAAGGAAACTCAGTTTTCACACTCTATGCTTAGTGCCCTTTGAGTGCATTATCTAGGAATGAACCTGGTAGAGCATCCCACACAAACGAATGCTCCACATGCGGGTTTCACATGCCACCAACTCCACATTCACAGGCAACTTCAGCGCCACAGCCGTTTTCAGATAGCCCTCATTGCAAAGGCTCTAGACACAAATATTGGTGTGAGAGCTAATTCAATCAAGGAAACACTGCATGTGGGTGAAGGGCATATTGAAGAAGGATCAGCCGAGTGGTTCTTGTGGGAGAACAACTCCATTTGGCTCACTAACTTCACACACCATCAGGCTTCCAAGCTGCTCTCAAGGAAACTCAGTTTTCACACTCTATGCTTAGTGCTCTTTGTGTGCCTAGGACTGAAATGAAGGTTGGTGAGCATCCCACACAAACGAATGCTCCACATGCGGGTTTCACATGCCACCAACTCCACATTCACAGGCAACTTCAGCGCCACAGCCGTTTTCAGATAGCCCTCAATGCAAAGGCTCTAGACGCAAATATTGGTGTGAGAGCTAATTCAATCAAGGAAACACTGCATGTTGGTGAAGGGCATATTGAAGAAGGATCAGCCGAGTGGTTCTTGTGGGAGAACAACTCCATTTGCCTCACTAACTTCACACACCATCAGGCTTCCAAGCAGCTCTCAAGGAAACTCAGTTTTCACACTCTATGCTTAGTGCCCTTTGAGTGCATTATCTAGGAATGAACCTGGTAGAGCATCCCACACAAACGAATGCTCCACATGCGGGTTTCACATGCCACCAACTCCACATTCACAGGCAACTTCAGCGCCACAGCCGTTTTCAGATAGCCCTCAATGCAAAGGCTCTAGACGCAAATATTGGTGTGAGAGCTAATTCAATCAAGGAAACACTGCATGTTGGTGAAGGGCATATTGAAGAAGGATCAGCTGAGTGGTTCTTGTGGGAGAACAACTCCATTTGCCTCACTAACTTCACACACCATCAGGCTTCCAAGCAGCTCTCAAGGAAACTCAGTTTTCACACTCTATGCTTAGTGCCCTTTGAGTGCATTATCTAGGAATGAACCTGGTAGAGCATCCCACACAAACGAATGCTCCACATGCGGGTTTCACATGCCACCAACTCCACATTCACAGGCAACTTCAGCGCCACAGCCGTTTTCAGATAGCCCTCAATGCAAAGGCTCTAGACGCAAATATTGGTGTGAGAGCTAATTCAATCAAGGAAACACTGCATGTTGGTGAAGGGCATATTGAAGAAGGATCAGCCGAGTGGTTCTTGTGGGAGAACAACTCCATTTGGCTCACTAACTTCACACACCATCAGGCTTCAAAGCAGCTCTCAAGGAAACTCCGTTTTCACACTCTATGCTTAGTGCCCTTTGAGTGCATTATCTAGGAATGAACCTGATAGAGCATCCCACACAAACGAATGCTCCACATGCGGGTTTCACATGCCACCAACTCCACATTCACAGGCAACTTCAGCGCCACAGCCGTTTTCAGATAGCCCTCATTGCAAAGGCTCTAGACACAAATATTGGTGTGAGAGCTAATTCAATCAAGGAAACACTGCATGTGGGTGAAGGGCATATTGAAGAAGGATCAGCCGAGTGGTTCTTGTGGGAGAACAACTCCATTTGGCTCACTAACTTCACACACCATCAGGCTTCCAAGCTGCTCTCAAGGAAACTCAGTTTTCACACTCTATGCTTAGTGCTCTTTGTGTGCCTAGGACTGAAATGAAGGTTGGTGAGCATCCCACACAAACGAATGCTCCACATGCGGGTTTCACATGCCACCAACTCCACATTCACAGGCAACTTCAGCGCCACAGCCGTTTTCAGATAGCCCTCAATGCAAAGGCTCTAGACGCAAATATTGGTGTGAGAGCTAATTCAATCAAGGAAACACTGCATGTTGGTGAAGGGCATATTGAAGAAGGATCAGCCGAGTGGTTCTTGTGGGAGAACAACTCCATTTGGCTCACTAACTTCACACACCATCAGGCTTCCAAGCAGCTCTCAAGGAAACTCAGTTTTCACACTCTATGTTTAGTGCCCTTTGAGTGCATTATCTAGGAATGAACCTGGTAGAGCATCCCACACAAACGAATGCTCCACATGCGGGTTTCACATGCCACCAACTCCACATTCACAGGCAACTTCAGCGCCACAGCCGTTTTCAGATAGCCCTCAATGCAAAGGCTCTAGACGCAAATATTGGTGTGAGAGCTAATTCAATCAAGGAAACACTGCATGTTGGTGAAGGGCATATTGAAGAAGGATCAGCCGAGTGGTTCTTGTGGGAGAACAACTCCATTTGGCTCACTAACTTCACACACCATCAGGCTTCCAAGCAGCTCTCAAGGAAACTCAGTTTTCACACTCTATGCTTAGTGCCCTTTGAGTGCATTATCTAGGAATGAACCTGGTAGAGCATCCCACACAAACGAATGCTCCACATGCGAGTTTCACATGCCACCATCTCCACATTCACAGGCAACTTCAGCGCCACAGCCGTTTTCAGATAGCCCTCAATGCAAAGGCTCTAGACGCAAATATTGGTGTGAGAGCTAATTCAATCAAGGAAACACTGCATGTTGGCGAAGGGCATATTGAAGAAGGATCAGCCGAGTGGTTCTTGTGGGAGAACAACTCCATTTGGCTCACTAACTTCACACACCATCAGGCTTCCAAGCAGCTCTCAAGGAAACTCACTTTTTACACTCTATGCTTAGTGCCCTTTGTATGGCTAGGACTGAAATGAACATGGTAGAGCATCCCACACAAACGAATGCTCCACATGCGGGTTTCACATGCCACCAACTCCACATTCACAGGCAACTTCAGCGCCACAGCCGTTTTCAGATAGCCCTCAATGCAAAGGCTCTAGACGCAAATATTGGTGTGAGAGCTAATTCAATCAAGGAAACACTGCATGTTGGTGAAGGGCATATTGAAGAAGGATCAGCCGAGTGGTTCTTGTGGGAGAACAACTCCATTTGGCTCACTAACTTCACACACCATCAGGCTTCCAAGCAGCTCTCAAGGAAACTCACTTTTTACACTCTATGCTTAGTGCCCTTTGAGTGCATTATCTAGGAATGAACCTGGTAGAGCATCCCACACTAACGAATGCTCCACATGCGGGTTTCACATGCCACCAACTTCACATTCACAGGCAACTTCAGCGGCACAGCCGTTTTCAGATAGCCCTCAATGCAAAGGCTCTAGACGCAAATATTGGTGTGAGAGCTAATTCAATCAAGGAAACACTGCATGTTGGTGAAGGGCATATTGAAGAAGGATCAGCTGAGTGATTCTTATGGGAGAACAACTCCATTTGGCTCACTAACTTCACACACCATCAGGCTTCCAAAAAGCTCTCAAGGAAACTCAGTTTTCACACTCTATGCTTAGTGCCCGTTTAGAGCATTATCTAGGAATGAACCTGGTAGAGCATCCCACACAAACGAATGCTCCACATGCGGGTTTCACATGCCACCAGCTCCACATTCACAGGCAACTTCAGCGCCACAGCCGTTTTCAGATAGCCCTCAATGCAAAGGCTCTAGACGCAAATATTGGTGTGAGAGCTAATTCAATCAAGGAAACACTGCATGTTGGTGAAGGGCATATTGAAGAAGGATCAGCCGAGTGGTTCTTGTGGGAGAACAACTCCATTTGGCTCACTAACTTCACACACCATCAGGCTTCCAAGCAGCTCTCAAGGAAGCTCAGTTTTCACACTCTAAGCTTAGTGCCCTTTTAGTGCATTATCTGGGAATGAAGCTGGTAGAGCATCCCACACAAACGAATGCTCCACATGCGGGTTTCACATGCCACCAACTCCACATTCTCAGGCAACTTCAGCGCCACAGCCGTTTTAAGATAGCCCTCAATGCAAAGGCTCTAGACGCAAATATTGGTGTGAGAGCTAATTCAATCAAGGAAACACTGCATGTTGGTGAAGGGCATATTGAAGAAGGATCAGCCGAGTGGTTCTTGTGGGAGAACAACTCCATTTGGCTCACTAACTTCACACACCATCAGGCTTCCAAGCAGCTCTCAAGGAAACTCACTTTTTACACTCTATGCTTAGTGCCCTTTGAGTGCATTATCTAGGAATGAACCTGGTAGAGCATCCCACAAAAACGAATGCTCCACATGCGGGTTTCACATGCCACCAACTCCACATTCACAGGCAACTTCTGCGCCACAGCCGTTTTCAGATAGCCCTCAATGCAAAGGCTCTAGACGCAAATATTGGTGTGAGAGCTAATTCAATCAAGGAAACACTGCATGTTGGCGAAGGGCATATTGAAGAAGGATCAGCCGAGTGGTTCTTGTGGGAGAACAACTCCATTTGGCTCACTAACTTCACACACCATCAGGCTTCCAAGCAGCTCTCAAGGAAACTCAGTTTTCACACTCTATGCTTAGTGCCCTTTGTATGGCTAGGACTGAAATGAACATGGTAGAGCATCCCACACAAACGAATGCTCCACATGCGGGTTTCACATGCCACCAACTCCACATTCACAGGCAACTTCAGCGCCACAGCCGTTTTCAGATAGCCCTCAATGCAAAGGCTCTAGACGCAAATATTGGTGTGAGAGCTAATTCAATCAAGGAAACACTGCATGTTGGTGAAGGGCATATTGAAGAAGGATCAGCCGAGTGGTTCTTGTGGGAGAACAACTCCATTTGGCTCACTAACTTCACACACCATCAGGCTTCCAAGCAGCTCTCAAGGAAACTCACTTTTTACACTCTATGCTTAGTGCCCTTTGAGTGCATTATCTAGGAATGAACCTGGTAGAGCATCCCACACTAACGAATGCTCCACATGCGGGTTTCACATGCCACCAACTTCACATTCACAGGCAACTTCAGCGGCACAGCCGTTTTCAGATAGCCCTCAATGCAAAGGCTCTAGACGCAAATATTGGTGTGAGAGCTAATTCAATCAAGGAAACACTGCATGTTGGTGAAGGGCATATTGAAGAAGGATCAGCTGAGTGGTTCTTATGGGAGAACAACTCCATTTGGCTCACTAACTTCACACACCATCAGGCTTCCAAGCAGCTCTCAAGGAAACTCAGTTTTCACACTCTATGCTTAGTGCCCGTTTAGAGCATTATCTAGGAATGAACCTGGTAGAGCATCCCACACAAACGAATGCTCCACATGCGGGTTTCACATGCCACCAGCTCCACATTCACAGGCAACTTCAGCGCCACAGCCGTTTTCAGATAGCCCTCAATGCAAAGGCTCTAGACGCAAATATTGGTGTGAGAGCTAATTCAATCAAGGAAACACTGCATGTTGGTGAAGGGCATATTGAAGAAGGATCAGCCGAGTGGTTCTTGTGGGAGAACAACTCCATTTGGCTCACTAACTTCACACACCATCAGGCTTCCAAGCAGCTCTCAAGGAAGCTCAGTTTTCACACTCTAAGCTTAGTGCCCTTTTAGTGCATTATCTGGGAATGAAGCTGGTAGAGCATCCCACACAAACGAATGCTCCACATGCGGGTTTCACATGCCACCAACTCCACATTCTCAGGCAACTTCAGCGCCACAGCCGTTTTAAGATAGCCCTCAATGCAAAGGCTCTAGACGCAAATATTGGTGTGAGAGCTAATTCAATCAAGGAAACACTGCATGTTGGTGAAGGGCATATTGAAGAAGGATCAGCCGAGTGGTTCTTGTGGGAGAACAACTCCATTTGGCTCACTAACTTCACACACCATCAGGCTTCCAAGCAGCTCTCAAGGAAACTCACTTTTTACACTCTATGCTTAGTGCCCTTTGAGTGCATTATCTAGGAATGAACCTGGTAGAGCATCCCACACAAACGAATGCTCCACATGCGGGTTTCACATGCCACCAACTCCACATTCACAGGCAACTTCAGCGCCACAGCCGTTTTCAGATAGCCCTCAATGCAAAGGCTCTAGACGCAAATATTGGTGTGAGAGCTAATTCAATCAAGGAAACACTGCATGTTGGTGAAGGGCATATTGAAGAAGGATCAGCCGAGTGGTTCTTGTGGGAGAACAACTCCATTTGGCTCACTAACTTCACACACCATCAGGCTTCCAAGCAGCTCTCAAGGAAACTCAGTTTTCACACTCTATGCTTAGTGCCCTTTGAGTGCATTATCTAGGAATGAACCTGGTAGAGCATCCCACACAAACGAATGCTCCACATGCGAGTTTCACATGCCACCATCTCCACATTCACAGGCAACTTCAGCGCCACAGCCGTTTTCAGATAGCCCTCAATGCAAAGGCTCTAGACGCAAATATTGGTGTGAGAGCTAATTCAATCAAGGAAACACTGCATGTTGGCGAAGGGCATATTGAAGAAGGATCAGCCGAGTGGTTCTTGTGGGAGAACAACTCCATTTGGCTCACTAACTTCACACACCATCAGGCTTCCAAGCAGCTCTCAAGGAAACTCACTTTTTACACTCTATGCTTAGTGCCCTTTGTATGGCTAGGACTGAAATGAACATGGTAGAGCATCCCACACAAACGAATGCTCCACATGCGGGTTTCACATGCCACCAACTCCACATTCACAGGCAACTTCAGCGCCACAGCCGTTTTCAGATAGCCCTCAATGCAAAGGCTCTAGACGCAAATATTGGTGTGAGAGCTAATTCAATCAAGGAAACACTGCATGTTGGTGAAGGGCATATTGAAGAAGGATCAGCCGAGTGGTTCTTGTGGGAGAACAACTCCATTTGGCTCACTAACTTCACACACCATCAGGCTTCCAAGCAGCTCTCAAGGAAACTCACTTTTTACACTCTATGCTTAGTGCCCTTTGAGTGCATTATCTAGGAATGAACCTGGTAGAGCATCCCACACTAACGAATGCTCCACATGCGGGTTTCACATGCCACCAACTTCACATTCACAGGCAACTTCAGCGGCACAGCCGTTTTCAGATAGCCCTCAATGCAAAGGCTCTAGACGCAAATATTGGTGTGAGAGCTAATTCAATCAAGGAAACACTGCATGTTGGTGAAGGGCATATTGAAGAAGGATCAGCTGAGTGATTCTTATGGGAGAACAACTCCATTTGGCTCACTAACTTCACACACCATCAGGCTTCCAAACAGCTCTCAAGGAAACTCAGTTTTCACACTCTATGCTTAGTGCCCGTTTAGAGCATTATCTAGGAATGAACCTGGTAGAGCATCCCACACAAACGAATGCTCCACATGCGGGTTTCACATGCCACCAGCTCCACATTCACAGGCAACTTCAGCGCCACAGCCGTTTTCAGATAGCCCTCAATGCAAAGGCTCTAGACGCAAATATTGGTGTGAGAGCTAATTCAATCAAGGAAACACTGCATGTTGGTGAAGGGCATATTGAAGAAGGATCAGCCGAGTGGTTCTTGTGGGAGAACAACTCCATTTGGCTCACTAACTTCACACACCATCAGGCTTCCAAGCAGCTCTCAAGGAAGCTCAGTTTTCACACTCTAAGCTTAGTGCCCTTTTAGTGCATTATCTGGGAATGAAGCTGGTAGAGCATCCCACACAAACGAATGCTCCACATGCGGGTTTCACATGCCACCAACTCCACATTCTCAGGCAACTTCAGCGCCACAGCCGTTTTAAGATAGCCCTCAATGCAAAGGCTCTAGACGCAAATATTGGTGTGAGAGCTAATTCAATCAAGGAAACACTGCATGTTGGTGAAGGGCATATTGAAGAAGGATCAGCCGAGTGGTTCTTGTGGGAGAACAACTCCATTTGGCTCACTAACTTCACACACCATCAGGCTTCCAAGCAGCTCTCAAGGAAACTCACTTTTTACACTCTATGCTTAGTGCCCTTTGAGTGCATTATCTAGGAATGAACCTGGTAGAGCATCCCACAAAAACGAATGCTCCACATGCGGGTTTCACATGCCACCAACTCCACATTCACAGGCAACTTCAGCGCCACAGCCGTTTTCAGATAGCCCTCAATGCAAAGGCTCTAGACGCAAATATTGGTGTGAGAGCTAATTCAATCAAGGAAACATTGCATGTTGGTGAAGGGCATATTGAAGAAGGATCAGCTGAGTGGTTCTTGTGGGAGAACAACTCCATTTGGCTCACTAACTTCACACACCATCAGGCTTCCAAGCAGCTCTCAAGGAAACTCAGTTTTCACACTCTATGCTTAGTGCCCGTTTAGTGCATTATCTAGGAATGAACCTGGTAGAGCATCCCACACAAACGAATGCTCCACATGCGGGTTTCACATGCCACCAACTCCACATTCACAGGCCACTTCAGCGCCACAGCCGTTTTCAGATAGCCCTCAATGCAAAGGTTCTAGACGCAAATATTGGTGTGAGAGCTAATTCAATCAAGGAAACACTGCATGTTGGTGAAGGGCATATTGAAGAAGGATCAGCCGAGTGGTTCTTGTGGGAGAACAACTCCATTTGGCTCACTAACTTCACACACCATCAGGCTTCCAAGCAGCTCTCAAGGAAGCTCAGTTTTCACACTCTATGCTTAGTGCCCGTTTAGTGCATTATCTGAGAATGAAGCTGGTAGAGCATCCCACACAAACGAATGCTCCACATGCGGGTTTCACATGCCACCAACTCCACATTCACAGGCAACTTCAGCGCCACAGCCGTTTTCAGATAGCCCTCAATGCAAAGGCTCTAGACGCAAATATTGGTGTGAGAGCTAATTCAATCAAGGAAACACTGCATGTTGGCGAAGGGCATATTGAAGAAGGATCAGCCGAGTGGTTCTTGTGGGAGAACAACTCCATTTGGCTCACTAACTTCACACACCATCAGGCTTCCAAGCAGCTCTCAAGGAAACTCAGTTTTCACACTCTATGCTTAGTGCCCTTTGTATGGCTAGGACTGAAATGAACATGGTAGAGCATCCCACACAAACGAATGCTCCACATGCGGGTTTCACATGCCACCAACTCCACATTCACAGGCAACTTCAGCGCCACAGCCGTTTTCAGATAGCCCTCAATGCAAAGGCTCTAGACGCAAATATTGGTGTGAGAGCTAATTCAATCAAGGAAACACTGCATGTTGGTGAAGGGCATATTGAAGAAGGATCAGCCGAGTGGTTCTTGTGGGAGAACAACTCCATTTGGCTCACTAACTTCACACACCATCAGGCTTCCAAGCAGCTCTCAAGGAAACTCACTTTTTACACTCTATGCTTAGTGCCCTTTGAGTGCATTATCTAGGAATGAACCTGGTAGAGCATCCCACACTAACGAATGCTCCACATGCGGGTTTCACATGCCACCAACTTCACATTCACAGGCAACTTCAGCGGCACAGCCGTTTTCAGATAGCCCTCAATGCAAAGGCTCTAGACGCAAATATTGGTGTGAGAGCTAATTCAATCAAGGAAACACTGCATGTTGGTGAAGGGCATATTGAAGAAGGATCAGCTGAGTGGTTCTTATGGGAGAACAACTCCATTTGGCTCACTAACTTCACACACCATCAGGCTTCCAAGCAGCTCTCAAGGAAACTCAGTTTTCACACTCTATGCTTAGTGCCCGTTTAGAGCATTATCTAGGAATGAACCTGGTAGAGCATCCCACACAAACGAATGCTCCACATGCGGGTTTCACATGCCACCAGCTCCACATTCACAGGCAACTTCAGCGCCACAGCCGTTTTCAGATAGCCCTCAATGCAAAGGCTCTAGACGCAAATATTGGTGTGAGAGCTAATTCAATCAAGGAAACACTGCATGTTGGTGAAGGGCATATTGAAGAAGGATCAGCCGAGTGGTTCTTGTGGGAGAACAACTCCATTTGGCTCACTAACTTCACACACCATCAGGCTTCCAAGCAGCTCTCAAGGAAGCTCAGTTTTCACACTCTAAGCTTAGTGCCCTTTTAGTGCATTATCTGGGAATGAAGCTGGTAGAGCATCCCACACAAACGAATGCTCCACATGCGGGTTTCACATGCCACCAACTCCACATTCTCAGGCAACTTCAGCGCCACAGCCGTTTTAAGATAGCCCTCAATGCAAAGGCTCTAGACGCAAATATTGGTGTGAGAGCTAATTCAATCAAGGAAACACTGCATGTTGGTGAAGGGCATATTGAAGAAGGATCAGCCGAGTGGTTCTTGTGGGAGAACAACTCCATTTGGCTCACTAACTTCACACACCATCAGGCTTCCAAGCAGCTCTCAAGGAAACTCACTTTTTACACTCTATGCTTAGTGCCCTTTGAGTGCATTATCTAGGAATGAACCTGGTAGAGCATCCCACAAAAACGAATGCTCCACATGCGGGTTTCACATGCCACCAACTCCACATTCACAGGCAACTTCAGCGCCACAGCCGTTTTCAGATAGCCCTCAATGCAAAGGCTCTAGACGCAAATATTGGTGTGAGAGCTAATTCAATCAAGGAAACATTGCATGTTGGTGAAGGGCATATTGAAGAAGGATCAGCTGAGTGGTTCTTGTGGGAGAACAACTCCATTTGGCTCACTAACTTCACACACCATCAGGCTTCCAAGCAGCTCTCAAGGAAACTCAGTTTTCACACTCTATGCTTAGTGCCCGTTTAGTGCATTATCTAGGAATGAACCTGGTAGAGCATCCCACACAAACGAATGCTCCACATGCGGGTTTCACATGCCACCAACTCCACATTCACAGGCCACTTCAGCGCCACAGCCGTTTTCAGATAGCCCTCAATGCAAAGGTTCTAGACGCAAATATTGGTGTGAGAGCTAATTCAATCAAGGAAACACTGCATGTTGGTGAAGGGCATATTGAAGAAGGATCAGCCGAGTGGTTCTTGTGGGAGAACAACTCCATTTGGCTCACTAACTTCACACACCATCAGGCTTCCAAGCAGCTCTCAAGGAAGCTCAGTTTTCACACTCTATGCTTAGTGCCCGTTTAGTGCATTATCTGAGAATGAAGCTGGTAGAGCATCCCACACAAACGAATGCTCCACATGCGGGTTTCACATGCCACCAACTCCACATTCACAGGCAACTTCAGCGCCACAGCCGTTTTCAGATAGCCCTCAATGCAAAGGCTCTAGACGCAAATATTGGTGTGAGAGCTAATTCAATCAAGGAAACACTGCATGTTGGTGAAGGGCATATTGAAGAAGGATCAGCCGAGTGGTTCTTGTGGGAGAACAACTCCATTTGGCTCACTAACTTCACACACCATCAGGCTTCAAAGCAGCTCTCAAGGAAACTCAGTTTTCACACTCTAAGCTTAGTGCCCTTTGAGTGCATTATCTAGGAATGAAGCTGGTAGAGCATCCCACACAAACGAATGCTCCACATGCGGGTTTCACATGCCACCAACTCCACATTCACAGGCAACTTCAGCGCCACAGCCGTTTTCAGATAGCCCTCAATGCAAAGGCTCTAGACGCAAATATTGGTGTGAGAGCTAATTCCATCAAGGAAACACTGCATGTTGGTGAAGGGCATATTGAAGAAGGATCAGCCGAGTGGTTCTTGTGGGAGAACAACTCCATTTGGCTCACTAACTTCACACACCATCAGGCTTCCAAGCAGCTCTCAAGGAAACTCAGTTTTCACACTCTATGCTTAGTGCCCTTTGAGTGCATTATCTAGGAATGAACCTGGTAGAGCATCCCACACTAACGAATGCTCCACATGCGGGTTTCACATGCCACCAACTCCACATTCACAGGCAACCTCAGAGCCACAGCCGTTTTCAGATAGCCCTCAATGCAAAGGCTCTAGACGCAAATATTGGTGTGAGAGCTAATTCAATCAAGGAAACACTGCATGTTGGTGAAGGGCATATTGAAGAAGGATCAGGCGAGTGGTTCTTGTGGGAGAACAACTCAATTTGGCTCACTAACTTCACACACCATCAGGCTTCAAAGCAGCTCTCAAGAAAACTCAGTTTTCACACTCTATGCTTAGTGCCCTTTGAGTGCATTATCTAGGAATGAACCTGGTAGAGCATCCCACACAAACGAATGCTCCACATGCGGGTTTCACATGCCACCAACTCCACATTCACAGGCAACTTCAGCGCCACAGCCGTTTTCAGATAGCCCTCAATGCAAAGGCTCTAGACGCAAATATTGGTGTGAGAGCTAATTCAATCAAGGAAACACTGCATGTTGGTGAAGGGCATATTGAAGAAGGATCAGCCGAGTGGTTCTTGTGGGAGAACAACTCCATTTGGCTCACTAACTTCACACACCATCAGGCTTCCAAGCAGCTCTCAAGGAAACTCAGTTTTCAACTCTAAGCTTAGTGCCTTTTGTATGGCTAGGACTGAATTGAACCTGGTAGAGCATCCCACACAAACGAATGCTCCACATGCGGGTTTCACATGCCACCAAATCCACATTCACAGGCAACTTCAGCACCACAGCCGTTTTCAGATAGCCCTCAATGCAAAGGCTCTAGACGCAAATATTGGTGTGAGAGCTAATTCAATCAAGGAAACACTGCATGTTGATGAAGGGCATATGGAAGAAGGATCAGCCGAGTGGTTCTTGTGGGAGAACAACTCCATTTGGCTCACTAACTTCACACACCATCAGGCTTCCAAGCAGCTCTCAAGGAAACTCAGTTTTCACACTCTATGCTTAGTGCCCTTTGAGTGCATTATCTAGGAATGAACCTGGTAGAGCATCCCACACAAACGAATGCTCCACATGCGGGTTTCACATGCCACCAACTCCACATTCACAGGCAACTTCAGCGCCACAGCCGTTTTCAGATAGCCCTCAATGCAAAGGCTCTAGACGCAAATATTGGTGTGAGAGCTAATTCAATCAAGGAAACACTGCATGTTGGTGAAGGGCATATTGAAGAAGGATCAGCCGAGTGGTTCTTGTGGGAGAACAACTCCATTTGGCTCACTAACTTCACACACCATCAGGCTTCCAAGCAGCTCTCAAGGAAACTCAGTTTTCACACTCTAAGCTTAGTGCCCTTTGAGTGCATTATCTAGGAATGAAGCTGGTAGAGCATCCCACACAAACGAATGCTCCACATGCGGGTTTCACATGCCACCAACTCCACATTCACAGGCAACTTCAGCGCCACAGCCGTTTTCAGATAGCCCTCAATGCAAAGGCTCTAGACGCAAATATTGGTGTGAGAGCTAATTCCATCAAGGAAACACTGCATGTTGGTGAAGGGCATATTGAAGAAGGATCAGCCGAGTGGTTCTTGTGGGAGAACAACTCCATTTGGCTCACTAACTTCACACACCATCAGGCTTCCAAGCAGCTCTCAAGGAAACTCAGTTTTCACACTCTATGCTTAGTGCCCTTTGAGTGCATTATCTAGGAATGAACCTGGTAGAGCATCCCACACTAACGAATGCTCCACATGCGGGTTTCACATGCCACCAACTCCACATTCACAGGCAACCTCAGAGCCACAGCCGTTTTCAGATAGCCCTCAATGCAAAGGCTCTAGACGCAAATATTGGTGTGAGAGCTAATTCAATCAAGGAAACACTGCATGTTGGTGAAGGGCATATTGAAGAAGGATCAGGCGAGTGGTTCTTGTGGGAGAACAACTCAATTTGGCTCACTAACTTCACACACCATCAGGCTTCAAAGCAGCTCTCAAGAAAACTCAGTTTTCACACTCTATGCTTAGTGCTCTTTGTGTGCCTAGGACTGAAATGAAGCTTGGTCAGCATCCCACACAAACGAATGCTCCACATGCGGGTTTCACATGCCACCAACTCCACATTCACAGGCAACTTCAGCGCCACAGCCGTTTTCAGATAGCCCTCAATGCAAAGGCTCTAGACGCAAATATTGGTGTGAGAGCTAATTCAATCAAGGAAACACTGCATGTGGGTGAAGGGCATATTGAAGAAGGATCAGCCGAGTGGTTCTTGTGGGAGAACAACTCCATTTGGCTCACTAACTTCACACACCATCAGGCTTCCAAGCAGCTCTCAAGGAAACTCAGTTTTCACACTCTATGTTTAGTGCCCTTTGAGTGCATTATCTAGGAATGAACCTGGTAGAGCATCCCACACAAACGAATGCTCCACATGCGGGTTTCACATGCCACCAACTCCACATTCACAGGCAACTTCAGCGCCACAGCCGTTTTCAGATAGCCCTCAATGCAAAGGCTCTAGACGCAAATATTGGTGTGAGAGCTAATTCAATCAAGGAAACACTGCATGTTGGTGAAGGGCATATTGAAGAAGGATCAGCCGAGTGGTTCTTGTGGGAGAACAACTCCATTTGGCTCACTAACTTCACACACCATCAGGCTTCCAAGCAGCTCTCAAGGAAACTCAGTTTTCAACTCTAAGCTTAGTGCCTTTTGTATGGCTAGGACTGAATTGAACCTGGTAGAGCATCCCACACAAACGAATGCTCCACATGCGGGTTTCACATGCCACCAAATCCACATTCACAGGCAACTTCAGCACCACAGCCGTTTTCAGATAGCCCTCAATGCAAAGGCTCTAGACGCAAATATTGGTGTGAGAGCTAATTCAATCAAGGAAACACTGCATGTTGATGAAGGGCATATGGAAGAAGGATCAGCCGAGTGGTTCTTGTGGGAGAACAACTCCATTTGGCTCACTAACTTCACACACCATCAGGCTTCCAAGCAGCTCTCAAGGAAACTCAGTTTTCACACTCTATGCTTAGTGCCCTTTGAGTGCATTATCTAGGAATGAACCTGGTAGAGCATCCCACACAAACGAATGCTCCACATGCGGGTTTCACATGCCACCAACTCCACATTCACAGGCAACTTCAGCGCCACAGCCGTTTTCAGATAGCCCTCAATGCAAAGGCTCTAGACACAAATATTGGTGTGAGAGCTAATTCAATCAAGGAAACACTGCATGTTGGTGAAGGGCATATTGAAGAAGGATCAGCCGAGTGGTTCTTGTGGGAGAACAACTCCATTTGGCTCACTAACTTCACACACCATCAGGCTTCCAAGCAGCTCTCAAGGAAACTCAGTTTTCACACTCTATGCTTCGTGCCCTTTGTATGGCTAATACTGAAATGAACCTGGAAGAGCATCCCACACAAACGAATGCTCCACATGCGGGTTTCACATGCCACCAACTCCACATTCACAGGCAACTTCAGCGCCACAGCCGTTTTCAGATAGCCCTCAATGCAAAGGCTCTAGACTCAAATATTGGTGTGAGAGCTAATTCAATCAAGGAAACACTGCATGTTGGTGAAGGGCATATTGAAGAAGGATCACCCGAGTGGTTCTTGTGGGAGAACAACTCCATTTGCCTCATTAACTTCACACACCATCAGGCTTCCAAGCAGCTCTCAAGGAAACTCAGTTTTCACACTCTATGCTTAGTGCCCGTTTAGTGCATTATCTGGGAATGAACCTGGTAGAGCATCCCACACAAACGAATGCTCCACATGCGGGTTTCACATGCCACCAACTCCACATTCTCAGGCAACTTCAGCGCCACAGCCGTTTTCAGATAGCCCTCAATGCAAAGGCTCTAGACACAAATATTGGTGTGAGAGCTAATTCAATCAAGGAAACACTGCATGTTGGTGAAGGGCATATTGAAGAAGGATCAGCCGAGTGGTTCTTGTGGGAGAACAACTCCATTTGGCTCACTAACTTCACACACCATCAGGCTTCCAAGCAGCTCTCAAGGAAACTCAGTTTTCACACTCTATGCTTAATGCCCTTTGAGTGCATTATCTAGGAATGAAGCTGGTAGAGCATCCCACACAAACGAATGCTCCACATGCGGGTTTCACATGCCACCAACTCCACATTCACAGGCAACTTCAGCGCCACAGCCGTTTTCAGATAGCCCTCATTGCAAAGGCTCTAGACACAAATATTGGTGTGAGAGCTAATTCAATCAAGGAAACACTGCATGTTGGTGAAGGGCATATTGAAGAAGGATCAGCCGAGTGGTTCTTGTGGGAGAACAACTCCATTTGGCTCACTAACTTCACACACCATCAGGCTTCCAAGCAGCTCTCAAGGAAACTCAGTTTTCACACTCTATGCTTAGTGCTCTTTGTGTGCCTAGGACTGAAATGAAGGTTGGTGAGCATCCCACACAAACGAATGCTCCACATGCGGGTTTCACATGCCACCAACTCCACATTCACAGGCAACTTCAGCGCCACAGCCGTTTTCAGATAGCCCTCAATGCAAAGGCTCTAGACGCAAATATTGGTGTGAGAGCTAATTCAATCAAGGAAACACTGCATGTTGGTGAAGGGCATATTGAAGAAGGATCAGCCGAGTGGTTCTTGTGGGAGAACAACTCCATTTGGCTCACTAACTTCACACACCATCAGGCTTCCAAGCAGCTCTCAAGGAAACTCAGTTTTCGCACTCTATGTTTAGTGCCCTTTGAGTGCATTATCTAGGAATGAACCTGGTAGAGCATCCCACACAAACGAATGCTCCACATGCGGGTTTCACATGCCACCAACTCCACATTCACAGGCAACTTCAGCGCCACAGCCGTTTTCAGATAGCCCTCAATGCAAAGGCTCTAGACGCAAATATTGGTGTGAGAGCTAATTCAATCAAGGAAACACTGCATGTTGGTGAAGGGCATATTGAAGAAGGATCAGCCGAGTGGTTCTTGTGGGAGAACAACTCCATTTGGCTCACTAACTTCACACACCATCAGGCTTCCAAGCAGCTCTCAAGGAAACTCAGTTTTCACACTCTATGCTTAGTGCCCTTTGAGTGCATTATCTAGGAATGAACCTGGTAGAGCATCCCACACTAACGAATGCTCCACATGCGGGTTTCACATGCCACCAACTCCACATTCACAGGCAACTTCAGCGCCACAGCCGTTTTCAGATAGCCCTCAATGCAAAGGCTCTAGACGCAAATATTGGTGTGAGAGCTAATTCAATCAAGGAAACACTGCATGTTGGTGAAGGGCATATTGAAGAAGGATCAGCCGAGTGGTTCTTGTGGGAGAACAACTCCATTTGGCTCACTAACTTCACACACCATCAGGCTTCCAAGCAGCTCTCAAGGAAACTCAGTTTTCACACTCTAAGCTTAGTGCCCTTTGAGTGCATTATCTAGGAATGAAGCTGGTAGAGCATCCCACACAAACGAATGCTCCACATGCGGGTTTCACATGCCACCAACTCCACATTCACAGGCAACTTCAGCGCCACAGCCGTTTTCAGATAGCCCTCAATGCAAAGGCTCTAGACGCAAATATTGGTGTGAGAGCTAATTCCATCAAGGAAACACTGCATGTTGGTGAAGGGCATATTGAAGAAGGATCAGCCGAGTGGTTCTTGTGGGAGAACAACTCCATTTGGCTCACTAACTTCACACACCATCAGGCTTCCAAGCAGCTCTCAAGGAAACTCAGTTTTCACACTCTATGCTTAGTGCCCTTTGAGTGCATTATCTAGGAATGAACCTGGTAGAGCATCCCACACTAACGAATGCTCCACATGCGGGTTTCACATGCCACCAACTCCACATTCACAGGCAACCTCAGAGCCACAGCCGTTTTCAGATAGCCCTCAATGCAAAGGCTCTAGACGCAAATATTGGTGTGAGAGCTAATTCAATCAAGGAAACACTGCATGTTGGTGAAGGGCATATTGAAGAAGGATCAGGCGAGTGGTTCTTGTGGGAGAACAACTCAATTTGGCTCACTAACTTCACACACCATCAGGCTTCAAAGCAGCTCTCAAGAAAACTCAGTTTTCACACTCTATGCTTAGTGCTCTTTGTGTGCCTAGGACTGAAATGAAGCTTGGTCAGCATCCCACACAAACGAATGCTCCACATGCGGGTTTCACATGCCACCAACTCCACATTCACAGGCAACTTCAGCGCCACAGCCGTTTTCAGATAGCCCTCAATGCAAAGGCTCTAGACGCAAATATTGGTGTGAGAGCTAATTCAATCAAGGAAACACTGCATGTGGGTGAAGGGCATATTGAAGAAGGATCAGCCGAGTGGTTCTTGTGGGAGAACAACTCCATTTGGCTCACTAACTTCACACACCATCAGGCTTCCAAGCAGCTCTCAAGGAAACTCAGTTTTCACACTCTATGTTTAGTGCCCTTTGAGTGCATTATCTAGGAATGAACCTGGTAGAGCATCCCACACAAACGAATGCTCCACATGCGGGTTTCACATGCCACCAACTCCACATTCACAGGCAACTTCAGCGCCACAGCCGTTTTCAGATAGCCCTCAATGCAAAGGCTCTAGACGCAAATATTGGTGTGAGAGCTAATTCAATCAAGGAAACACTGCATGTTGGTGAAGGGCATATTGAAGAAGGATCAGCCGAGTGGTTCTTGTGGGAGAACAACTCCATTTGGCTCACTAACTTCACACACCATCAGGCTTCCAAGCAGCTCTCAAGGAAACTCAGTTTTCAACTCTAAGCTTAGTGCCTTTTGTATGGCTAGGACTGAATTGAACCTGGTAGAGCATCCCACACAAACGAATGCTCCACATGCGGGTTTCACATGCCACCAAATCCACATTCACAGGCAACTTCAGCACCACAGCCGTTTTCAGATAGCCCTCAATGCAAAGGCTCTAGACGCAAATATTGGTGTGAGAGCTAATTCAATCAAGGAAACACTGCATGTTGATGAAGGGCATATGGATGAAGGATCAGCCGAGTGGTTCTTGTGGGAGAACAACTCCATTTGGCTCACTAACTTCACACACCATCAGGCTTCCAAGCAGCTCTCAAGGAAACTCAGTTTTCACACTCTATGTTTAGTGCCCTTTGAGTGCATTATCTAGGAATGAACCTGGTAGAGCATCCCACACAAACGAATGCTCCACATGCGGGTTTCACATGCCACCAACTCCACATTCACAGGCAACTTCAGCGCCACAGCCGTTTTCAGATAGCCCTCAATGCAAAGGCTCTAGACACAAATATTGGTGTGAGAGCTAATTCAATCAAGGAAACACTGCATGTTGGTGAAGGGCATATTGAAGAAGGATCAGCCGAGTGGTTCTTGTGGGAGAACAACTCCATTTGGCTCACTAACTTCACACACCATCAGGCTTCCAAGCAGCTCTCAAGGAAACTCAGTTTTCACACTCTATGCTTCGTGCCCTTTGTATGGCTAATACTGAAATGAACCTGGAAGAGCATCCCACACAAACGAATGCTCCACATGCGGGTTTCACATGCCACCAACTCCACATTCACAGGCAACTTCAGCGCCACAGCCGTTTTCAGATAGCCCTCAATGCAAAGGCTCTAGACGCAAATATTGGTGTGAGAGCTAATTCAATCAAGGAAACACTGCATGTTGGTGAAGGGCATATTGAAGAAGGATCAGCCGAGTGGTTCTTGTGGGAGAACAACTCCATTTGGCTCACTAACTTCACACACCATCAGGCTTCCAAGCAGCTCTCAAGGAAACTCAGTTTTCAACTCTAAGCTTAGTGCCTTTTGTATGGCTAGGACTGAATTGAACCTGGTAGAGCATCCCACACAAACGAATGCTCCACATGCGGGTTTCACATGCCACCAAATCCACATTCACAGGCAACTTCAGCACCACAGCCGTTTTCAGATAGCCCTCAATGCAAAGGCTCTAGACGCAAATATTGGTGTGAGAGCTAATTCAATCAAGGAAACACTGCATGTTGATGAAGGGCATATGGAAGAAGGATCAGCCGAGTGGTTCTTGTGGGAGAACAACTCCATTTGGCTCACTAACTTCACACACCATCAGGCTTCCAAGCAGCTCTCAAGGAAACTCAGTTTTCACACTCTATGTTTAGTGCCCTTTGAGTGCATTATCTAGGAATGAACCTGGTAGAGCATCCCACACAAACGAATGCTCCACATGCGGGTTTCACATGCCACCAACTCCACATTCACAGGCAACTTCAGCGCCACAGCCGTTTTCAGATAGCCCTCAATGCAAAGGCTCTAGACACAAATATTGGTGTGAGAGCTAATTCAATCAAGGAAACACTGCATGTTGGTGAAGGGCATATTGAAGAAGGATCAGCCGAGTGGTTCTTGTGGGAGAACAACTCCATTTGGCTCACTAACTTCACACACCATCAGGCTTCCAAGCAGCTCTCAAGGAAACTCAGTTTTCACACTCTATGCTTCGTGCCCTTTGTATGGCTAATACTGAAATGAACCTGGAAGAGCATCCCACACAAACGAATGCTCCACATGCGGGTTTCACATGCCACCAACTCCACATTCACAGGCAACTTCAGCGCCACAGCCGTTTTCAGATAGCCCTCAATGCAAAGGCTCTAGACTCAAATATTGGTGTGAGAGCTAATTCAATCAAGGAAACACTGCATGTTGGTGAAGGGCATATTGAAGAAGGATCACCCGAGTGGTTCTTGTGGGAGAACAACTCCATTTGCCTCATTAACTTCACACACCATCAGGCTTCCAAGCAGCTCTCAAGGAAACTCAGTTTTCACACTCTATGCTTAGTGCCCGTTTAGTGCATTATCTGGGAATGAACCTGGTAGAGCATCCCACACAAACGAATGCTCCACATGCGGGTTTCACATGCCACCAACTCCACATTCTCAGGCAACTTCAGCGCCACAGCCGTTTTCAGATAGCCCTCAATGCAAAGGCTCTAGACACAAATATTGGTGTGAGAGCTAATTCAATCAAGGAAACACTGCATGTTGGTGAAGGGCATATTGAAGAAGGATCAGC
>NW_026696500.1:0-29521 GCF_030435755.1 Ochotona princeps
TCTTCACAACATGCAGTGTTTAACTTGATTGAATTAGCTCTCACACCAATATTTGCGTCTAGAGCCTTTGCATTGAGGGCTATCTGAAAACGGCTGTGGCACTGAAGTTGCCTGAGAATGTGGAGTTGGTGGCATGTGAAACCCGCATGTGGAGCATTGGTTTGTGTGGGGATGCTTCTACCAGTGCTGCATTCCTAGATAATGCACTCAAAGGGCACTAAGCATAGAGTGTGAAAACTGAGTTTCCTTGAGAGCTGCTTGGAAGCCTGATGGTGTGTGAAGTTAGTGAGCCAAATGGAGTTGTTCTCCACAAGAACCACTCGGCTGATCCTTCTTCAATATGCCCTTTACCAACATGCAGTGTTTCCTTTGTTTGAATTAGCTCTCACACCAATATTTGCGTCAAGAGCCTTTGCATTGAGGGCTATCTGAAAACGGCTGTGGCACAAAATTTGCCTGTGAATGTGGAGTTCGGTGGCATGTGAAACCCGCATGTGGAGGATTCGTTTGTGTGGGAGGCTCTACCAGGTTCATTCCTAGATAAGGCATTCAAAGGGCACTAAGCATAGAGTGTGAAAAACTGAGTTTCCTTGAGAGCTGCTTGGAAGCCTGATGGTGTTGTGAAGTTAGTGAGCCAAATGCGAGGTTGTTCTCTCCACAAGAACCACACTCGGCTGATCCTTCTTCAATATGCCCTTCACCAACATGCAGTGTTTCCTTGATTGAATTAGCTCTCACACCAATATTTGCTTCTAGAACCTTTGCATTGAGGGCTATCTGAAAACGGCTGTGGCGCTGAAGTTGCCTGAGAATGTGGAGTTGGTGAAATGTGAAAACCCGCATGTGGAGCATTCGTTTGTGTGGGATGCTCTACCAGCTTCATTTCAGTCCTAGGCACTCAAAGGGCACTAAGCATAGAGTGTGAAAACTGAGTTTCCTTGAGAGCTGCTTGGAAGCCTGATGGTGTGTGAAGTTAGTGAGCCAAATGGAGTTGTTCTCCCACAAGAACCACTCGGCTGATCCTTCTTCAATATGCCCTTCACCAACATGCAGTGTTTCCTTGATTGAATTAGCTCTCACACCAATATTTGCGTCTAGAGCCTTTGCATTGAGGGCTATCTGAAACGGCTGTGGCGCTGAAGTTGCCGTGAAGGTGGAGTTGGTGGCATGTGAAACCCGCATGTGGAGCATTCGTTTGTGTGGGATGCTCTACCAGGTTCATTCCTAGATAATGCACTCATAGGGCACTAAGCATAGAGTGTGAAAGTTGAGTTTCCTTGAGAGCTGCTTGGAAGCCTGATGGTGTGTGAACTTAGTGAGCCAAATGGAGTTGTTTCTCCACACAAGAACCACTCGGCTGATCTTCTTCAATATGCCCTTCACCAACATGCAGTGTTTCCTTGATTGAATTAGCTCTCACACCAATATTTGCGTCTAGAGCCTTTGCATTGAGGGCTATCTGAAAATGGCTTGTGGCGCTGAAGTTGCCTGTGAATGTGGAGTTGGTGGCATGTGAAACCCGCATGTGGAGCATTCGTTTGTGTGGGATGTTCTACCAGCTTCATTTCAGTCCTAGGCACTCAAAGGGCATTAAGCATAGAGTGTGAAAACTGAGTTTCCTTGAGAGCTGCTTGGAAGCCTGATGGTGTGTGAAGTTAGTGAGCCAAATGGAGTTGTTCTCCCACAAGAACCACTCAGCTGATCCTTCTTCAATATGCCCTTCACCAACATGCAGTGTTTCCTTGATTGAATTAGCTCTCAAACCAATATTTGCGTCTAGAGCCTTTGCATTGAGGGCTATCTGAAAATGGCTGTGGCGCTGAATTTGCCTGAGAATGTGGAGTTGGTGGAATGTGAAACCCGCATGTGCAGCATTCGTTTGTGTGGGATGCTCTACCAGATTCATTCCTAGATAATGCACTCAAAGGGCACTAAGCATAGAGTGTGAAAACTGAGTTTTCTTGAGAGCTGCTTGGAAGCCTGATGGTGCGTGAAGTTAGTGAGCCAAATGGAGTTGTTCTCCCACAAGAACCACTCGGCTGATCCTTCTTCAATATGCCCTTCACCAACATGCAGTGTTTCCTTGATTGAATTAGCTCTCACACCAATATTTGCGTCTAGAGCCTTTGCATTGAGGGCTATCTGAAAACGGCTGTGGCGCTGAAGTTGCCTGAGAATGTGGAGTTGGTGGCATGTGAAACCCGCATGTGGAGCATTCGTTTGTGTGGGATGCTCTACCAGCTTCATTTCAGTCCTAGGCACTCAAAGGGCACTAAGCATAGAGTGTGAAAACTGAGTTTCCTTGAGAGCTGCTTGGAAGCCTGATGGTGTGTGAACTTAGTGAGCCAAATGGAGTTGTTCTCTCACAAGAACCAATCGGCTGATCCTTCTTCAATATGCCCTTTACCAACATGCAGTGTTTCCTTGATTGAATTAGCTCTCACACCAATATTTGCGTCTAGAGCCTTTGCATTGAGGGCTATCTGAAAACGGCTGTGGCGCTGAAGTTGCCTGTGAATGTGGAGTTGGTGGCATGTGAAACCCGCATGTGGAGCATTCTTTTGTGTGGTATGCTCTACCAGGTTCATTTCTAGATAATGCACTCAAAGGGCACTAAGCATAGAGTGTGAAAACTGAGTTTCCTTGAGAGCTGCTTGGAAGCCTGATGGTGTGTGAAGTTAGTGAGCCAAATGGAGTTGTTCTCCCACAAGAACCACTCGGCTGATCCTTCTTCAATATGCCCTTCACCAACATGCAGTGTTTCCTTGATTGAATTAGCTCTCAAACCAATATTTGCGTCTAGAGCCTTTGCATTGAGGGCTATCTGAAAACGGATGTGGCGCTGAAGTTGCCTGAGAATGTGGAGTTGGTGGCATGTGAAACCCGCATGTGGAGCATTCGTTTGTGTGGGATGCTCTACCAGGTTCATTCCTAGATAATGCACTCAAAGGGCACTAAGCATAGATTGTGAAAACTGAGTTTCCTTGAGAGCTGCTTGGAAGCCTGATGGTGTGTGAAGTTAGTGAGCCAAATGGAGTTGTTCTCCCACAAGAACCACTCGGCTGATCCTTCTTCAATATCCCCTTCACCAACATGCAGTGTTTCCTTGATTGAATTAGCTCTCACACCAATATTTGCGTCTAGAGCCTTTGCATTGAGGGCTATCTGAAAACGGCTGTGGCGCTGAAGTTGCCTGTGAATGTGGAGTTGGTGGCATGTGAAACCCGCATGTGGAGCATTCGTTTCTGTGGGATGCTCTACCAGCTTCATTTCAGTCCTAGGCACTCAAAGGGCACTAAGCATAGAGTTGAAAACTGAGTTTCCTTGAGAGCTGCTTGGAAGCCTGATGGTGTGTGAAGTTAGTGAGCCAAATGGAGTTGTTCTCCCACAAGAACCACTCAGCTGATGCTTCTTCAATATGCCCTTCACCAACATGCAGTGTTTCCTTGATTGAATTAGCTCTCACACCAATATTTGCGTCTAGAGCCTTTGCATTGAGGGCTATCTGAAAACGGCTGTGGCGTTGAAGTTGCCTGTGAATGTGGAGTTGGTGGCATGTGAAACCCGCATGTGGAGCATTCGTTTGTGTGGGATGCTCTACAAGCTTCACTCCTAGATAATGCACTCAAACTGCACTAAGCATAGATTGTGAAAACTGAGATTCCTTGAGAGCTGCTTGGAAGCCTGATGGTGTGTGAAGTTAGTGAGCCAAATGGAGTTATTCTCCCACAAGAACCACTCGGCTGATCCTTCTTCAATATGCCCTTCACCAACATGCAGTGTGTCCTTGATTGAATTAGCTCTCACACCAATATTTGCGTCTAGAGCCTTTGCATTGAGGGCTATCTGAAAACGGCTGTGGCGCTGAAGTTGTCTGAGAATGTGGAGTTGGTGGCATGTGAAACCCGCATGTGGAGCATTCGTTTGTGTGGGATGCTCTACCAGGTTCTTTCCTAGATAATGCACTCAAAGGGCACTAAGCATAGAGTGTGAAAACTGAGTTTCCTTGAGAGCTGCTTGGAAGCCTGATGGTGTGTGAAGTTAGTGAGCCAAATGGAGTTGTTCTCCCACAAGAACCACTCGGCTGATCCTTCTTCAATATCCCCTTCACCAACATGCAGTGTTTCCTTGATTGAATTAGCTCTCACACCAATATTTGCGTCTAGAGCCTTTGCATTGAGGGCTATCTGAAAACAGCTGCGGCGTTGAAGTTGCCTGTGAATGTGGAGTTGGTGGCATGTGAAACCCGCATGTGGAGCATTCGTTTCTGTGGGATGCTCTACCAGCTTCATTTCAGTCCTAGGCACTCAAAGGGCACTAAGCATAGAGTGTGAAAACTGAGTTTCCTTGAGAGCTGCTTGGAAGCCTGATGGTGTGTGAAGTTAGTGAGCCAAATGGAGTTGTTCTCCCACAAGAACCACTCGGCTGATCCTTCTTCAATATGCCCTTCACCAACATGCAGTGTTTCCTTGATTGAATTAGCTCTCACACCAATATTTGCGTCTAGAGCCTTTGCATTGAGGGCTATCTGAAAACGGCTGTGGCGTTGAAGTTGCCTGTGAATGTGGAGTTGGTGGCATGTGAAACCCGCATGTGGAGCATTCGTTTGTGTGGGATACTCTACAAGCTTCACTCCTAGATAATGCACTCAAACTGCACTAAGCATAGATTGTGAAAACTGAGTTTCCTTGAGAGCTGCTTGGAAGCCAGATGGTGTGTGAAGTTAGTGAGCCAAATGGAGTTGTTCTCCCACAAGAACCACTCGGCTGATCCTTCTTCAATATGCCCTTCACCAACATGCAGTGTTTCCTTGATTGAATTAGCTCTCACACCAATATTTGCGTCTAGAACCTTTGCATTGAGGGCTATCTGAAAACGGCTTTGGCGCTAAAGTTGCCTGAGAATGTGGAGTTGTTGGCATGTGAAACCCGCATGTGGAGCATTCGTTTGTGTGGGATGCTCTACCAGGTTCACTCCTAGATAATGCACTCAAAGGGCACTAAGCATAGAGTGTGAAAACTGAGTTTCCTTGAGAGCTGCTTGGAAGCCTGATGGTGTGTGAAGTTAGTGAGCCAAATGGAGTTGTTCTCCCACAAGAACCACTCGGCTGATCCTTCTTCAATATGCCCTTCACCAACATGCAGTGTTTCCTTGATTGAATTAGCTCTCACACCAATATTTGCGTCTAGAGCCTTTGCATTGAGGGCTATCTGAAAACGGCTGTGGCGCTGAAGTTGCCTGTGTCTGTGGAGTTGGTGGCATGTGAAACCCGCATGTGGAGCATTCGTTTGTGTGGGATGCTCTACCAGGTTCATTCCTAGATAATGCACTCAAAGGGCACTAAGCATAGAGTGTGAAAACTGAGTTTCCTTGAGAGCTGCTTGGAAGCCTGATGGTGTGTGAAGTTAGTGAGCCAAATGGAGTTGTTCTCCCACAAGAACCACTCAGCTGATCCTTCTTCAATATGCCCTTCACCAACATGCAGTGTTTCCTTGATTGAATTAGCTCTCACACCAATATTTGCGTCTAGAGCCTTTGCATTGAGGGCTATCTGAAAACGGCTGTGGCGTTGAAGTTGCCTGTGAATGTGGAGTTGGTGGCATGTGAAACCCGCATGTGGAGCATTCGTTTGTGTGGGATGCTCTACAAGCTTCACTCCTAGATAATGCACTCAAACTGCACTAAGCATAGATTGTGAAAACTGAGTTTCCTTGAGAGCTGCTTGGAAGCCTGATGGTGTGTGAAGTTAGTGAGCCAAATGGAGTTGTTCTCCCACAAGAACCACTCGGCTGATCCTTCTTCAATATGCCCTTCACCAACATGCAGTGTTTCCTTGATTGAATTAGCTCTCACACAAATATTTGCGTCTAGAGCCTTTGCATTGAGGGCTATCTGAAAACGGCTGTGGCGCTGAAGTTGCCTGAGAATGTGGAGTTGGTGGCATGTGAAACCCGCATGTGGAGCATTCGTTTGTGTGGGATGCTCTACCAGGTTCATTCCTAGATAATGCACTCAAAGGGCACTAAGCATAGATTGTGAAAACTGAGTTTCCTTGAGAGCTGCTTGGAAGCCTGATGGTGTGTGAAGTTAGTGAGCCAAATGGACTTGTTCTCCCACAAGAACCACTCAGCTGATCCTTTTTCAATATGCCCTTTACCAACATGCAGTGTGTCCTTGATTGAATTAGCTCTCACACCAATATTTGCGTCTAGAGCCTTTGCATTGAGGGCTATCTGAAAACGGCTGTGGCACTGAATTTGCCTGTGAATGTGGAGTTGGTGGCATGTGAAACCCGCATGTGGAGCATTCGTTTGTGTGGGAGGCTCTACCAGGTTCATTCCTAGATAATGCTCTCAAAGGGCACTAAGCATAGAGTGTGAAAAACTGAGTTTCCTTGAGAGCTGCTTGGAAGCCTGATGGTGTGTGAACTTAGTGAGCCAAATGGAGTTGTTCTCCCACAAGAAACACTCGGCTGATCCTTCTTCAATATGCCCTTCACCAACATGCAGTGTTTCCTTGATTGAATTAGCTCTCACACCAATATTTGCGTCTAGAGCCTTTGCATTGAGGGCTATCTGAAAACGGCTGTGGCGCTGAAGTTGCCTGTGAATGTGGAGTTGGTGGCATGTGAAACCCGCATGTGGAGCATTCGTTTGTGTGGGATGCTCTACCAGGTTCATTCCTAGATAATGCACTCAAAGGGCACTAAGCATAGATTGTAAAACCTGTGTTTCCTTGAGAGATGCTTGGAAGCCTGATGGTGTGTGAAGTTAGTGAGCCAAATGGAGTTGTTCTCTCACAAGAACCACTCGGCTGATCCTTCTTCAATATGCCCTTCAGCAACATGCAGTGTTTCCTTGATTGAATTAGCTCTCACACCAATATTTGCGTCTAGAGCCTTTGCATTGAGGGCTATCTGAAAACGGCTGTGGCGCTGAAGTTGCCTGTGAATGTGGAGTTGGTGGCATGTGAAACACGCATGTGGAGCATTCGTTTGTGTGGGATGTTCTACCAGCTTCATTTCAGTCCTAGGCACTCAAAGGGCATTAAGCATAGAGTGTGAAACCTGAGTTTCCTTGAGAGCTGCTTGGAAGCCTGATGGTGTGTGAAGTTAGTGAGCCAAATGGAGTTTTTCTCCCACAAGAACCACTCAGCTGATCCTTCTTCAATATGCCCTTCACCAACATGCAGTGTTTCCTTGATTGAATTAGCTCTCACACCAATATTTGCGTCTAGAGCCTTTGCATTGAGGGCTATCTGAAAACGGCTTTGGCGCTGAAGTTGCCTGAGAATGTGGAGTTGTTGGCATGTGAAACCCGCATGTGGAGCATTCGTTTGTGTGGGATGCTCTACCAGGTTCACTCCTAGATAATGCACTCAAAGGGCACTAAGCATAGAGTGTGAAAACTGAGTTTCCTTGAGAGCTGCTTGGAAGCCTGATGGTGTGTGAAGTTAGTGAGCCAAATGGAGTTGTTCTCCCACAAGAACCACTCGGCTGATCCTTCTTCAATATGCCCTTCACCAACATGCAGTGTTTCCTTGATTGAATTAGCTCTCACACAAATATTTGCGTCTCGAGCCTTTGCATTGAGGGCTATCTGAAAACGGCTGTGGCGCTGAAGTTGCCTGAGAATGTGGAGTTGGTGGCATGTGAAACCCGCATGTGGAGCATTCGTTTGTGTGGGATGCTCTACCAGGTTCACTCCTAGATAATGCACTCAAAGGGCACTAAGCATAGATTGTGAAACCTGTGTTTCCTTGAGAGCTGCTTGGAAGCCTGATGGTGTGTGAACTTAGTGAGCCAAATGGAGTTGTTCTCTCACAAGAACCAATCGGCTGATCCTTCTTCAATATGCCCTTCACCAACATGCAGTGTTTCCTTGATTGAATTAGCTCTCACACCAATATTTGCGTCTAGAGCCTTTGCATTGAGGGCTATCTGAAAACGGCTGTGGCGCTGAAGTTGCCTGAGAATGTGGAGTTGGTGGCATGTGAAACCCGCATGTGGAGCATTCATTTGTGTGGGATGCTCTACCAGGTTCCCTCCTAGATAATGCACTCAAACTGCACTAAGCATAGATTGTGAAAACTGAGTTTCCTTGAGAGGTGCTTGGAAGCCTGATGATGTGTGAACTTAGTGAGCCAAATGGAGTTGTTCTCCCACAAGAACCACTCGGCTGATCCTTCTTCAATATGCCCTTCACCAACATGCAGTGTGTCCTTGATTGAATTAATTCTCACACCAATATTTGCGTCTAGAGCCTTTGCATTGAGGGCTATCTGAAAACGGCTGTGGCGCTGAAGTTGCCTGTGAATGTGGAGTTGGTGGCATGTGAAACCCGCATGTGGAGCATTCGTTTGTGTGGGATGTTCTACCAGCTTCATTTCAGTCCTAGGCACTCAAAGGGCATTAAGCATAGAGTGTGAAAACTGAGTTTCCTTGAGAGCTGCTTGGAAGCCTGATGGTGTGTGAACTTAGTGAGCCAAATGGACTTGTTCTCCCACAATAACCAATCAGCTGATCCTTCTTCAATATGCCCTTCACCAACATGCAGTGTTTCCTTGATTGAATTAGCTCTCACACCAATATTTGCGTCTAGAGCCTTTGCATTGAGGGCTATCTGAAAACGGCTTTGGCGCTGAAGTTGCCTGATAATGTGGAGTTGTTGGCATGTGAAACCCGCATGTGGAGCATTCGTTTGTGTGGGATGCTCTACCAGGTTCACTCCTAGACAATGCACTCAAAGGGCACTAAGCATAGAGTGTGAAAACTGAGTTTCCTTGAGAGCTGCTTGGAAGCCTGATGGTGTGTGAAGTTAGTGAGCCAAATGGAGTTGTTCTCCCACAAGAACCACTCGGCTGATCCTTCTTCAATATGCCCTTCACCAACATGCAGTGTTTCCTTGATTGAATTAGCTCTCACACCAATATTTGCGTCTGGAGGCTTTGCATTGAGGGCTATCTGAAAACGGCTGTGGCGCTGAAGTTGCCTGAGAATGTGGAGTTGGTGGCATGTGAAACCCGCATGTGGAGCATTCGTTTCTGTGTGATGCTCTACCAGGTTCACTCCTAGATAATGCACTCAAAGGGCACTAAGCATAGATTGTGAAACCTGTGTTTCCTTGAGAGCTGCTTGGAAGCCTGATGGTGTGTGAACTTAGTGAGCCAAATGGAGTTGTTCTCTCACAAGAACCACTCAGCTGATCCTTCTTCAATATGCCCTTTACCAACATGCAGTGTTTCCTTGATTGAATTAGCTCTCACACCAATATTTGCGTCTAGAGCCTTTGCATTGAGGGCTATCTGAAAACGGCTGTGGCGCTGAAGTTGCCTGAGAATGTGGAGTTGGTGGCATGTGAAACCCGCATGTGGAGCATTCATTTGTGTGGGACGCTCTACCAGGTTCCCTCCTAGATAATGCACTCAAACTGCACTAAGCATAGATTGTGAAAACTGAGTTTCCTTGAGAGCTGCTTGGAAGCCTGATGGTGTGTGAACTTAGTGAGCCAAATGGAGTTGTTCTCTCACAAGAACCACTCGGCTGATCCTTCTTCAATATGCCCTTCACCAACATGCAGTGTGTCCTTGATTGAATTAATTCTCACACCAATATTTGCGTCTAGAGCCTTTGCATTGTGGGCTATCTGAAAACGACTGTGGCGCTGAAGTTGCCTGTGAATGTGGAGTTGGTGGCATGTGAAACCCGCATGTGGAGCATTCGTTTGTGTGGGATGTTCTACCAGCTTCATTTCCGTCCTAGGCACTCAAAGGGCATTAAGCATAGAGTGTGAAAACTGAGTTTCCTTGAGAGCTGCTTGGAAGCCTGATGGTGTGTGAACTTAGTGAGCCAAATGGACTTGTTCTCCCACAAGAACCACTCAGCTGATCCTTCTTCAATATGCCCTTCACCAACATGCAGTGTTTCCTTGATTGAATTAGCTCTCACACCAATATTTGCGTCTAGAGCCTTTGCATTGAGGGCTATCTGAAAATGGCTGTGGCGCTGAAGTTGCCTGAGAATGTGGAGTTGGTGGCATGTGAAACCCGCATGTGGAGCATTCGTTTGTGTGGGATGTTCTACCAGCTTCATTTCCGTCCTAGGCACTCAAAGGGCATTAAGCATAGAGTGTGAAAACTGAGTTTCCTTGAGAGCTGCTTGGAAGCCTGATGGTGTGTGAACTTAGTGAGCCAAATGGACTTGTTCTCCCACAAGAACCACTCAGCTGATCCTTCTTCAATATGCCCTTCACCAACATGCAGTGTTTCCTTGATTGAATTAGCTCTCACACCAATATTTGCGTCTAGAGCCTTTGCATTGAGGGCTATCTGAAAATGGCTGTGGCGCTGAAGTTGCCTGAGAATGTGGAGTTGGTGGCATGTGAAACCCGCATGTGGAGCATTCGTTTGTGTGGGATGCTCTACCAGATTCATTCCTAGATAATGCACTCAAAGGGCACTAAGCATAGAGTGTGAAAACTGAGTTTTCTTGAGAGCTGCTTGGAAGCCTGATGGTGTGTGAAGTTAGTGAGCCAAATGGAGTTGTTCTCCCACAAGAACCACTCGGCTGATCCTTCTTCAATATGCCCTTCACCAACATGCAGTGTTTCCTTGATTGAATTAGCTCTCACACCAATATTTGCGTCTAGAGCCTTTGCATTGAGGGCTATCTGAAAACGGCTGTGGCGCTGAAGTTGCCTGAAAATGTGGAGTTGGTGGCATGTGAAACCCGCATGTGGAGCATTCGTTTGTGTGGGATGCTCTACCAGGTTCATTCCTAGATAATGCACTCATAGGGCACTAAGCATAGAGTGTGAAAGTTGAGTTTCCTTGAGAGCTGCTTGGAAGCCTGATGGTGTGTGAAGTTAGTGAGCCAAATGGAGTTGTTCTCCCACAAGAACCACTTGGCTGATCCTTCTTCAATATGCCCTTCACCAACGTGCAGTGTTTCCTTGATTGAATTAGCTCTCACACCAATATTTGCGTCTAGAGCCTTTGCATTGAGGGCTATCTGAAAACGGCTGTGGCGCTGAAGTTGCCTGTGAATGTGGAGTTGGTGGCATGTGAAACCCGCATGTGGAGCATTCGTTTGTGTGGGATGTTCTACCAGCTTCATTTCAGTCCTAGGCACTCAAAGGGCATTAAGCATAGAGTGTGAAAACTGAGTTTCCTTGAGAGCTGCTTGGAAGCCTGATGGTGTGTGAAGTTAGTGAGCCAAATGGACTTGTTCTCCCACAAGAACCACTCAGCTGATCCTTCTTCAATATGCCCTTCACCAACATGCAGTGTTTCCTTGATTGAATTAGCTCTCAAAGCAATATTTGCGTCTAGAGCCTTTGCATTGAGGGCTATCTGAAAACGGCTGTGGCGCTGAAGTTGCCTGAGAATGTGGAGTTGGTGGCATGTGAAACCCGCATGTGCAGCATTCGTTTGTGGGGGACGCTCTACCAGATTCATTCCTAGATAATGCACTCAAAGGGCACTAAGCATAGAGTGTGAAAACTGAGTTTTCTTGAGAGCTGCTTGGAAGCCTGATGGTGTGTGAAGTTAGTGAGCCAAATGGAGTTGTTCTCCCACAAGAACCAATCAGCTGATCCTTCTTCAATATGCCCTTCACCAACATGCAGTGTTTCCTTGATTGAATTAGCTCTCACACCAATATTTGCGTCTAGAGCGTTTGCATTGAGGGCTATCTGAAAACGGCTTTGGCGCTGAATTTGCCTGAGAATGTGGAGTTGTTGGCATGTGAAACCCGCATGTGGAGCATTCATTTGTGTGGGATGCTCTACCAGGTTCACTCCTAGATAATGCACTCAAAGGGAACTAAGCATAGAGTGTGAAAACTGAGTTTCCTTGAGAGCTGCTTGGAAATCTGATGGTGTGTGAAGTTAGTGAGCCAAATGGAGTTGTTCTCCCACAAGAACCACTCGGCTGATCCTTCTTCAATATGCCCTTCACCAACATGCAGTGTTTCCTTGATTGAATTAGCTCTCACACCAATATTTGCGTCTAGAGCCTTTGCATTGAGGGCTAACTGAAAACGGCTGTGGCGCTGAAGTTGCCTGAGAATGTGGAGTTGGTGGCATGTGAAACCCGCATGTGGAGCATTCGTTTGTGTGGGATGCTCTACCAGGTTCCCTCCTAGATAATGCACTCAAACTGCACTAAGCATAGATTGTGAAAACTGAGTTTCCTTGAGAGCTGCTTGGAAGCCTGATGGTGTGTGAACTTAGTGAGCCAAATGGAGTTGTTCTCCCACAAGAACCACTCGGCTGATCCCTCTTCAATATGCCCTTCACCAACATGCAGTGTTTCCTTGATTGAATAAGCTCTCACACCAATATTTGCGTCTAGAGCCTTTGCATTGAGGGCTATCTGAAAACGGCTTTGGCGCTGAAGTTACCTGTGAATGTGGAGTTGGTGGCATGTGAAACCCGCATGTTGAGCATTCGTTTGTGTGGGATGTTCTACCAGCTTCATTTCAGTCCTAGGCACTCAAAGGTCACTAAGCATAGAGTGTGAAAACTGAGTTTCCTTGAGAGCTGCTTGGAAGCCTGATGGTGTGTGAAGTTAGTGAGCCAAATGGAGTTGTTCTCCCACAAGAACCACTCGGCTGATCCTTCTTCAATATGCCCTTCACCAACATGCAGTGTTTACTTGATTGAATTAGCTCTCACACCAATATTTGCGTCTAGAGCCTTTGCATTGAGGGCTATCTGAAAACGGCTGTGGCACTGAAGTTGCCTGAGAATGTGGAGTTGGTGGCATGTGAAACCCGCATGTGGAGCATTGGTTTGTGTGGGATGCTCTACCAGGTTCATTCCTAGATAATGCACTCAAAGGGCACTAAGCATAGAGTGTGAAAACTGAGTTTCCTTGAGAGCTGCTTGGAAGCCTGATGGTGTGTGAAGTTAGTGAGCCAAATGGAGTTGTTCTCCCACAAGAACCACTCGGCTGATCCTTCTTCAATATGCCCTTTACCAACATGCAGTGTTTCCTTGTTTGAATTAGCTCTCACACCAATATTTGCGTCAAGAGCCTTTGCATTGAGGGCTATCTGAAAACGGCTGTGGCACAAAATTTGCCTGTGAATGTGGAGTTGGTGGCATGTGAAACCCGCATGTGGAGGATTCGTTTGTGTGGGAGGCTCTACCAGGTTCATTCCTAGATAAGGCATTCAAAGGGCACTAAGCATAGAGTGTGAAAAACTGAGTTTCCTTGAGAGCTGCTTGGAAGCCTGATGGTGTGTGAAGTTAGTGAGCCAAATGGAGTTGTTCTCCCACAAGAACCACTCGGCTGATCCTTCTTCAATATCCCCTTCACCAACATGCAGTGTTTCCTTGATTGAATTAGCTCTCACACCAATATTTGCTTCTAGAACCTTTGCATTGAGGGCTATCTGAAAACGGCTGTGGCGCTGAAGTTGCCTGAGAATGTGGAGTTGGTGGCATGTGAAACCCGCATGTGGAGCATTCGTTTGTGTGGGATGCTCTACCAGGTTCTTTCCTAGATAATGCACTCAAAGGGCACTAAGCATAGAGTGTGAAAACTGAGTTTCCTTGAGAGCTGCTTGGAAGCCTGATGGTGTGTGAAGTTAGTGAGCCAAATGGAGTTGTTCTCCCACAAGAACCACTCGGCTGATCCTTCTTCAATATGCCCTTCACCAACATGCAGTGTTTCCTTGATTGAATTAGCTCTCACACCAATATTTGCGTCTAGAGCCTTTGCATTGAGGGCTATCTGAAAACGGCTGTGGCGCTGAAGTTGCCTGAGAATGTGGAGTTGGTGGCATGTGAAACCCGCATGTGGAGCATTCGTTTGTGTGGGATGCTCTACCAGGTTCATTCCTAGATAATGCACTCAAAGGGCACTAAGCATAGAGTGTGAAAACTGAGTTTCCTTGAGAGCTGCTTGGAAGCCTGATGGTGTGTGAAGTTAGTGAGCCAAATGGAGTTGTTCTCCCACAAGAACCACTCGGCTGATCCTTTTTCAATATGCCCTTTACCAACATGCAGTGTGTCCTTGATTGAATTAGCTCTCACACCAATATTTGCGTCTAGAGCCTTTGCATTGAGGGCTATCTGAAAACGGCTGTGGCGCTGAAGTTGCCTGAGAATGTGGAGTTGGTGGCATGTGAAACCCGCATGTGGAGCATTCGTTTGTGTGGGATGCTCTACCAGGTTCATTCCTAGATAATGCACTCAAAGGGCACTAAGCATAGAGTGTGAAAACTGAGTTTCCTTGAGAGCTGCTTGGAAGCCTGATGGTGTGTGAAGTTAGTGAGCCAAATGGAGTTGTTCTCCCACAAGAACCACTCGGCTGATCCTTTTTCAATATGCCCTTTACCAACATGCAGTGTGTCCTTGATTGAATTAGCTCTCACACCAATATTTGCGTCTAGAGCCTTTGCATTGAGGGCTATCTGAAAACGGCTGTGGCACAAAATTTGCCTGTGAATGTGGAGTTGGTGGCATGTGAAACCCGCATGTGGAGGATTCGTTTGTGTGGGAGGCTCTACCAGGTTCATTCCTAGATAAGGCATTCAAAGGGCACTAAGCATAGAGTGTGAAAAACTGAGTTTCCTTGAGAGCTGCTTGGAAGCCTGATGGTGTGTGAAGTTAGTGAGCCAAATGGAGTTGTTCTCCCACAAGAACCACTCGGCTGATCCTTCTACAATATCCCCTTCACCAACATGCAGTGTTTCCTTGATTGAATTAGCTCTCACACCAATATTTGCTTCTAGAACCTTTGCATTGAGGGCTATCTGAAAACGGCTGTGGCGCTGAAGTTGCCTGAGAATGTGGAGTTGGTGGCATGTGAAACCCGCATGTGGAGCATTCGTTTGTGTGGGATGCTCTACCAGCTTCATTTCAGTCCTAGGCACTCAAAGGGCACTAAGCATAGAGTGTGAAAACTGAGTTTCCTTGAGAGCTGCTTGGAAGCCTGATGGTGTGTGAAGTTAGTGAGCCAAATGGAGTTGTTCTCCCACAAGAACCACTCGGCTGATCCTTCTTCAATATGCCCTTTACCAACATGCAGTGTTTCCTTGTTTGAATTAGCTCTCACACCAATATTTGCGTCAAGAGCCTTTGCATTGAGGGCTATCTGAAAACGGCTGTGGCACAAAATTTGCCTGTGAATGTGGAGTTGGTGGCATGTGAAACCCGCATGTGGAGGATTCGTTTGTGTGGGAGGCTCTACCAGGTTCATTCCTAGATAAGGCATTCAAAGGGCACTAAGCATAGAGTGTGAAAAACTGAGTTTCCTTGAGAGCTGCTTGGAAGCCTGATGGTGTGTGAAGTTAGTGAGCCAAATGGAGTTGTTCTCCCACAAGAACCACTCGGCTGATCCTTCTTCAATATCCCCTTCACCAACATGCAGTGTTTCCTTGATTGAATTAGCTCTCACACCAATATTTGCTTCTAGAACCTTTGCATTGAGGGCTATCTGAAAACGGCTGTGGCGCTGAAGTTGCCTGAGAATGTGGAGTTGGTGAAATGTGAAACCCGCATGTGGAGCATTCGTTTGTGTGGGATGCTCTACCAGGTTCTTTCCTAGATAATGCACTCAAAGGGCACTAAGCATAGAGTGTGAAAACTGAGTTTCCTTGAGAGCTGCTTGGAAGCCTGATGGTGTGTGAAGTTAGTGAGCCAAATGGAGTTGTTCTCCCACAAGAACCACTCGGCTGATCCTTCTTCAATATGCCCTTCACCAACATGCAGTGTTTCCTTGATTGAATTAGCTCTCACACCAATATTTGCGTCTAGAGCCTTTGCATTGAGGGCTATCTGAAAACGGCTGTGGCGCTGAAGTTGCCCGTGAAGGTGGAGTTGGTGGCATGTGAAACCCGAATGTGGAGCATTCGTTTGTGTGGGATGCTCTACCAGGTTCATTCCTAGATAATGCACTCATAGGGCACTAAGCATAGAGTGTGAAAGTTGAGTTTCCTTGAGAGCTGCTTGGAAGCCTGATGGTGTGTGAACTTAGTGAGCCAAATGGAGTTGTTCTCCCACAAGAACCACTCGGCTGATCCTTCTTCAATATGCCCTTCACCAACATGCAGTGTTTCCTTGATTGAATTAGCTCTCACACCAATATTTGCGTCTAGAGCCTTTGCATTGAGGGCTATCTGAAAATGGCTGTGGCGCTGAAGTTGCCTGTGAATGTGGAGTTGGTGGCATGTGAAACCCGCATGTGGAGCATTCGTTTGTGTGGGATGTTCTACCAGCTTCATTTCAGTCCTAGGCACTCAAAGGGCATTAAGCATAGAGTGTGAAAACTGAGTTTCCTTGAGAGCTGCTTGGAAGCCTGATGGTGTGTGAAGTTAGTGAGCCAAATGGAGTTGTTCTCCCACAAGAACCACTCAGCTGATCCTTCTTCAATATGCCCTTCACCAACATGCAGTGTTTCCTTGATTGAATTAGCTCTCAAACCAATATTTGCGTCTAGAGCCTTTGCATTGAGGGCTATCTGAAAATGGCTGTGGCGCTGAATTTGCCTGAGAATGTGGAGTTGGTGGAATGTGAAACCCGCATGTGCAGCATTCGTTTGTGTGGGATGCTCTACCAGATTCATTCCTAGATAATGCACTCAAAGGGCACTAAGCATAGAGTGTGAAAACTGAGTTTTCTTGAGAGCTGCTTGGAAGCCTGATGGTGCGTGAAGTTAGTGAGCCAAATGGAGTTGTTCTCCCACAAGAACCACTCGGCTGATCCTTCTTCAATATGCCCTTCACCAACATGCAGTGTTTCCTTGATTGAATTAGCTCTCACACCAATATTTGCGTCTAGAGCCTTTGCATTGAGGGCTATCTGAAAACGGCTTTGGCGCTGAAGTTTCCTGAGAATGTGGAGTTGTTGGCATGTGAAACCCGCATGTGGAGCATTCGTTTGTGTGGGATGCTCTACCAGGTTCACTCCTAGATAATGCACTCAAAGGGCACTAAGCATAGAGTGTGAAAACTGAGTTTCCTTGAGAGCTGCTTGGAAGCCTGATGGTGTGTGAAGTTAGTGAGCCAAATGGACTTGTTCTCCCACAAGAACCACTCGGCTGATCCTTTTTCAATATGCCCTTCACCAACATGCAGTGTTTCCTTGATTGAATTAGCTCTCACACCAATATTTGCGTCTAGAGCCTTTGCATTGAGGGCTATCTGAAAACGGCTGTGGCGCTGAAGTTGCCTGAGAATGTGGAGTTGGTGGCATGTGAAACCCGCATGTGGAGCATTCGTTTGTGTGGGATGCTCTACCAGGTTCATTCCTAGATAATGCACTCAAAGGGCACTAAGCATAGAGTGTGAAAACTGAGTTTCCTTGAGAGCTGCTTGGAAGCCTGATGGTGTGTGAAGTTAGTGAGCCAAATGGAGTTGTTCTCCCACAAGAACCACTCGGCTGATCCTTTTTCAATATGCCCTTTACCAACATGCAGTGTGTCCTTGATTGAATTAGCTCTCACACCAATATTTGCGTCTAGAGCCTTTGCATTGAGGGCTATCTGAAAACGGCTGTGGCGCTGAAGTTGCCTGAGAATGTGGAGTTGGTGGCATGTGAAACCCGCATGTGGAGCATTCGTTTGTGTGGGATGCTCTACCAGGTTCATTCCTAGATAATGCACTCAAAGGGCACTAAGCATAGAGTGTGAAAACTGAGTTTCCTTGAGAGCTGCTTGGAAGCCTGATGGTGTGTGAAGTTAGTGAGCCAAATGGAGTTGTTCTCCCACAAGAACCACTCGGCTGATCCTTTTTCAATATGCCCTTTACCAACATGCAGTGTGTCCTTGATTGAATTAGCTCTCACACCAATATTTGCGTCTAGAGCCTTTGCATTGAGGGCTATCTGAAAACGGCTGTGGCACTGAATTTGCCTGTGAATGTGGAGTTGGTGGCATGTGAAACCCGCATGTGGAGCATTCTTTTGTGTGGGATGTTCTACCAGCTTCATTTCAGTCCTAGGCACTCAAAGGGCATTAAGCATAGAGTGTGAAAACTGAGTTTCCTTGAGAGCTGCTTGGAAGCCTGATGGTGTGTGAAGTTAGTGAGCCAAATGGAGTTGTTCTCCCACAAGAACCACTCAGCTAATCCTTCTTCAATATGCCCTTCACCAACATGCAGTGTTTCCTTGATTGAATTAGCTCTCAAACCAATATTTGCGTCTAGAGCCTTTGCATTGAGGGCTATCTGAAAATGGCTGTGGCGCTGAATTTGCCTGAGAATGTGGAGTTGGTGGAATGTGAAACCCGCATGTGCAGCATTCGTTTGTGTGGGATGCTCTACCAGATTCATTCCTAGATAATGCACTCAAAGGGCACTAAGCATAGAGTGTGAAAACTGAGTTTTCTTGAGAGCTGCTTGGAAGCCTGATGGTGCGTGAAGTTAGTGAGCCAAATGGAGTTGTTCTCCCACAAGAACCACTCGGCTGATCCTTCTTCAATATGCCCTTCACCAACATGCAGTGTTTCCTTGATTGAATTAGCTCTCACACCAATATTTGCGTCTAGAGCCTTTGCATTGAGGGCTATCTGAAAACGGCTTTGGCGCTGAAGTTTCCTGAGAATGTGGAGTTGTTGGCATGTGAAACCCGCATGTGGAGCATTCGTTTGTGTGGGATGCTCTACCAGGTTCACTCCTAGATAATGCACTCAAAGGGCACTAAGCATAGAGTGTGAAAACTGAGTTTCCTTGAGAGCTGCTTGGAAGCCTGATGGTGTGTGAAGTTAGTGAGCCAAATGGACTTGTTCTCCCACAAGAACCACTCGGCTGATCCTTTTTCAATATGCCCTTCACCAACATGCAGTGTTTCCTTGATTGAATTAGCTCTCACACCAATATTTGCGTCTAGAGCCTTTGCATTGAGGGCTATCTGAAAACGGCTGTGGCGCTGAAGTTGCCTGAGAATGTGGAGTTGGTGGCATGTGAAACCCGCATGTGGAGCATTCGTTTGTGTGGGATGCTCTACCAGGTTCATTCCTAGATAATGCACTCAAAGGGCACTAAGCATAGATTGTGAAAACTGAGTTTCCTTGAGAGCTGCTTGGAAGCCTGATGGTGTGTGAAGTTAGTGAGCCAAATGGAGTTGTTCTCCCACAAGAACCACTCGGCTGATCCTTTTTCAATATGCCCTTTACCAACATGCAGTGTGTCCTTGATTGAATTAGCTCTCACACCAATATTTGCGTCTAGAGCCTTTGCATTGAGGGCTATCTGAAAACGGCTGTGGCACTGAATTTGCCTGTGAATGTGGAGTTGGTGGCATGTGAAACCCGCATGTGGAGCATTCGTTTGTGTGGGAGGCTCTACCAGGTTCATTCCTAGATAATGCAGTCAAAGGGCACTAAGCATAGAGTGTGAAAAACTGAGTTTCCTTGAGAGCTGCTTGGAAGCCTGATGGTGTGTGAACTTAGTGAGCCAAATGGAGTTGTTCTCCCACAAGAAACACTCGGCTGATCCTTCTTCAATATGCCCTTCACCAACATGCAGTGTTTCCTTGATTGAATTAGCTCTCACACCAATATTTGCGTCTAGAGCCTTTGCATTGAGGGCTATCTGAAAACGGCTGTGGCGCTGAAGTTGCCTGAGAATGTGGAGTTGGTGGCATGTGAAACCCGCATGTGGAGCATTCGTTTGTGTGGGATGCTCTACCAGCTTCATTTCAGTCCTAGGCACTCAAAGGGCACTAAGCATAGAGTGTGAAAACTGAGTTTCCTTGAGAGCTGCTTGGAAGCCTGATGGTGTGTGAACTTAGTGAGCCAAATGGAGTTGTTCTCTCACAAGAACCAATCGGCTGATCCTTCTTCAATATGCCCTTTACCAACATGCAGTGTTTCCTTGATTGAATTAGCTCTCACACCAATATTTGCGTCTAGAGCCTTTGCATTGAGGGCTATCTGAAAACGGCTGTGGCGCTGAAGTTGCCTGTGAATGTGGAGTTGGTGGAATGTGAAACCCGCATGTGGAGCATTCTTTTGTGTGGTATGCTCTACCAGGTTCATTTCTAGATAATGCACTCAAAGGGCACTAAGCATAGAGTGTGAAAACTGAGTTTCCTTGAGAGCTGCTTGGAAGCCTGATGGTGTGTGAAGTTAGTGAGCCAAATGGAGTTGTTCTCCTACAAGAACCACTCGGCTGATCCTTCTTCAATATGCCCTTCACCAACATGCAGTGTTTCCTTGATTGAATTAGCTCTCAAACCAATATTTGCGTCTAGAGCCTTTGCATTGAGGGCTATCTGAAAACGGCTGTGGCGCTGAAGTTGCCTGAGAATGTGGAGTTGGTGGCATGTGAAACCCGCATGTGGAGCATTCGTTTGTGTGGGATGCTCTACCAGGTTCATTCCTAGATAATGCACTCAAAGGGCACTAAGCATAGATTGTGAAAACTGAGTTTCCTTGAGAGCTGCTTGGAAGCCTGATGGTGTGTGAAGTTAGTGAGCCAAATGGAGTTGTTCTCCCACAAGAACCACTCGGCTGATCCTTCTTCAATATGCCCTTCACCAACATGCAGTGTTTCCTTGATTGAATTAGCTCTCACACCAATATTTGCGTCTAGAGCCTTTGCATTGAGGGCTATCTGAAAACGGCTGTGGCGCTGAAGTTGCCTGTGAATGTGGAGTTGGTGGCATGTGAAACCCGCATGTGGAGCATTCGTTTCTGTGGGATGCTCTACCAGCTTCATTTCAGTCCTAGGCACTCAAAGGGCACTAAGCATAGAGTTGAAAACTGAGTTTCCTTGAGAGCTGCTTGGAAGCCTGATGGTGTGTGAAGTTAGTGAGCCAAATGGAGTTGTTCTCCCCACAAGAACCACTCAGCTGATGCTTCTTCAATATGCCCTTCACCAACATGCAGTGTTTCCTTGATTGAATTAGCTCTCACACCAATATTTGCGTCTAGAGCCTTTGCATTGAGGGCTATCTGAAAACGGCTGTGGCGTTGAAGTTGCCTGTGAATGTGGAGTTGGTGGCATGTGAAACCCGCATGTGGAGCATTCGTTTGTGTGGGATGCTCTACAAGCTTCACTCCTAGATAATGCACTCAAACTGCACTAAGCATAGATTGTGAAAACTGAGATTCCTTGAGAGCTGCTTGGAAGCCTGATGGTGTGTGAAGTTAGTGAGCCAAATGGAGTTATTCTCCCACAAGAACCACTCAGCTGATCCTTCTTCAATATGCCCTTCACCAACATGCAGTGTGTCCTTGATTGAATTAGCTCTCACACCAATATTTGCGTCTAGAGCCTTTGCATTGAGGGCTATCTGAAAACGGCTGTGGCGCTGAAGTTGTCTGAGAATGTGGAGTTGGTGGCATGTGAAACCCGCATGTGGAGCATTCGTTTGTGTGGGATGCTCTACCAGGTTCTTTCCTAGATAATGCACTCAAAGGGCACTAAGCATAGAGTGTGAAAACTGAGTTTCCTTGAGAGCTGCTTGGAAGCCTGATGGTGTGTGAAGTTAGTGAGCCAAATGGAGTTGTTCTCCCACAAGAACCACTCGGCTGATCCTTCTTCAATATGCCCTTCACCAACAAGCAGTGTTTCCTTGATTGAATTAGCTCTCAAACCAATATTTGCGTCTAGAGCCTTTGCATTGAGGGCTATCTGAAAACGGCTGTGGCGCTGAAGTTGCCTGAGAATGTGGAGTTGGTGGCATGTGAAACCCGCATGTGGAGCATTCGTTTGTGTGGGATGTTCTACCAGCTTCATTTCAGTCCTAGGCACTCAAAGGGCATTAAGCATAGAGTGTGAAAACTGAGTTTCCTTGAGAGCTGCTTGGAAGCCTGATGGTGTGTGAAGTTAGTGAGCCAAATGGAGTTGTTCTCCCACAAGAACCACTCAGCTGATCCTTCTTCAATATGCCCTTCACCAACATGCAGTGTTTCCTTGATTGAATTAGCTCTCACAACAATATTTGCGTCTAGAGCGTTTGCATTGAGGGCTATCTGAAAACGGCTTTGGCGCTGAATTTGCCTGAGAATGTGGAGTTGTTGGCATGTGAAACCCGCATGTGGAGCATTCATTTGTGTGGGATGCTCTTACCAGGTTCACTCCTAGATAATGCACTCAAAGGGAACTAAGCATAGAGTGTGAAAACTGAGTTTCCTTGAGAGCTGCTTGGAAATCTGATGGTGTGTGAAGTTAGTGAGCCAAATGGAGTTGTTCTCCACAAGAACCACTCGGCTGATCCTTCTTCAATATGCCCTTCACCAACATGCAGTGTTTCCTTGATTGAATTAGCTCTCACACCAATATTTGCGTCTAGAGCCTTTGCATTGAGGGCTATCTGAAAACGGCTGTGGCGCTGAAGTTGCCTGAGAATGTGGAGTTGGTGGCATGTGAAACCCGCATGTGGAGGATTCGTTTGTGTGGGATGCTCTACCAGGTTTATTCCTAGATAATGCACTCAAACTGCACTAAGCATAGATTGTGAAAACTGAGTTTCCTTGAGAGCTGCTTGGAAGCCTGATGGTGTGTGAACTTAGTGAGCCAAATGGAGTTGTTCTCCCACAAGAACCACTCGGCTGATCCCTCTTCAATATGCCCTTCACCAACATGCAGTGTTTCCTTGATTGAATAAGCTCTCACACCAATATTTGCGTCTAGAGCCTTTGCATTGAGGGCTATCTGAAAACGGCTTTGGCGCTGAAGTTACCTGTGAATGTGGAGTTGGTGGCATGTGAAACCCGCATGTTGAGCATTCGTTTGTGTGGGATGTTCTACCAGCTTCATTTCAGTCCTAGGCACTCAAAGGTCACTAAGCATAGAGTGTGAAAACTGAGTTTCCTTGAGAGCTGCTTGGAAGCCTGATGGTGTGTGAAGTTAGTGAGCCAAATGGAGTTGTTCTCCCACAAGAACCACTCGGCTGATCCTTCTTCAATATGCCCTTCACCAACATGCAGTGTTTACTTGATTGAATTAGCTCTCACACCAATATTTGCGTCTAGAGCCTTTGCATTGAGGGCTATCTGAAAACGGCTGTGGCACTGAAGTTGCCTGAGAATGTGGAGTTGGTGGCATGTGAAACCCGCATGTGGAGCATTGGTTTGTGTGGGATGCTCTACCAGGTTCATTCCTAGATAATGCACTCAAAGGGCACTAAGCATAGAGTGTGAAAACTGAGTTTCCTTGAGAGCTGCTTGGAAGCCTGATGGTGTGTGAAGTTAGTGAGCCAAATGGAGTTGTTCTCCCACAAGAACCACTCGGCTGATCCTTCTTCAATATGCCCTTTACCAACATGCAGTGTTTCCTTGTTTGAATTAGCTCTCACACCAATATTTGCGTCAAGAGCCTTTGCATTGAGGGCTATCTGAAAACGGCTGTGGCACAAAATTTGCCTGTGAATGTGGAGTTGGTGGCATGTGAAACCCGCATGTGGAGGATTCGTTTGTGTGGGAGGCTCTACCAGGTTCATTCGTAGATAAGGCATTCAAAGGGCACTAAGCATAGAGTGTGAAAAACTGAGTTTCCTTGAGAGCTGCTTGGAAGCCTGATGGTGTGTGAAGTTAGTGAGCCAAATGGAGTTGTTCTCCCACAAGAACCACTCGGCTGATCCTTCTTCAATATCCCCTTCACCAACATGCAGTGTTTCCTTGATTGAATTAGCTCTCACACCAATATTTGCTTCTAGAACCTTTGCATTGAGGGCTATCTGAAAACGGCTGTGGCGCTGAAGTTGCCTGAGAATGTGGAGTTGGTGAAATGTGAAACCCGCATGTGGAGCATTCGTTTGTGTGGGATGCTCTACCAGGTTCTTTCCTAGATAATGCACTCAAAGGGCACTAAGCATAGAGTGTGAAAACTGAGTTTCCTTGAGAGCTGCTTGGAAGCCTGATGGTGTGTGAAGTTAGTGAGCCAAATGGAGTTGTTCTCCACAAGAACCACTCGGCTGATCCTTCTTCAATATGCCCTTCACCAACATGCAGTGTTTCCTTGATTGAATTAGCTCTCACACCAATATTTGCGTCTAGAGCCTTTGCATTGAGGGCTATCTGAAAACGGCTGTGGCGCTGAAGTTGCCCGTGAAGGTGGAGTTGGTGGCATGTGAAACCCGCATGTGGAGCATTCGTTTGTGTGGGATGCTCTACCAGGTTCATTCCTAGATAATGCACTCATAGGGCACTAAGCATAGAGTGTGAAAGTTGAGTTTCCTTGAGAGCTGCTTGGAAGCCTGATGGTGTGTGAACTTAGTGAGCCAAATGGAGTTGTTCTCCCACAAGAACCACTCGGCTGATCCTTCTTCAATATGCCCTTCACCAACATGCAGTGTTTCCTTGATTGAATTAGCTCTCACACCAATATTTGCGTCTAGAGCCTTTGCATTGAGGGCTATCTGAAAATGGCTGTGGCGCTGAAGTTGCCTGTGAATGTGGAGTTGGTGGCATGTGAAACCCGCATGTGGAGCATTCGTTTGTGTGGGATGTTCTACCAGCTTCATTTCAGTCCTAGGCACTCAAAGGGCATTAAGCATAGAGTGTGAAAACTGAGTTTCCTTGAGAGCTGCTTGGAAGCCTGATGGTGTGTGAAGTTAGTGAGCCAAATGGAGTTGTTCTCCCACAAGAACCACTCAGCTGATCCTTCTTCAATATGCCCTTCACCAACATGCAGTGTTTCCTTGATTGAATTAGCTCTCAAACCAATATTTGCGTCTAGAGCCTTTGCATTGAGGCTATCTGAAAATGGCTGTGGCGCTGAATTTGCCTGAGAATGTGGAGTTGGTGGAATGTGAAACCCGCATGTGCAGCATTCGTTTGTGTGGGATGCTCTACCAGATTCATTCCTAGATAATGCACTCAAAGGGCACTAAGCATAGAGTGTGAAAACTGAGTTTTCTTGAGAGCTGCTTGGAAGCCTGATGGTGCGTGAAGTTAGTGAGCCAAATGGAGTTGTTCTCCCACAAGAACCACTCGGCTGATCCTTCTTCAATATGCCCTTCACCAACATGCAGTGTTTCCTTGATTGAATTAGCTCTCACACCAATATTTGCGTCTAGAGCCTTTGCATTGAGGGCTATCTGAAAACGGCTTTGGCGCTGAAGTTTCCTGAGAATGTGGAGTTGTTGGCATGTGAAACCCGCATGTGGAGCATTCGTTTGTGTGGGATGCTCTACCAGGTTCACTCCTAGATAATGCACTCAAAGGGCACTAAGCATAGAGTGTGAAAACTGAGTTTCCTTGAGAGCTGCTTGGAAGCCTGATGGTGTGTGAAGTTAGTGAGCCAAATGGACTTGTTCTCCCACAAGAACCACTCGGCTGATCCTTTTTCAATATGCCCTTCACCAACATGCAGTGTTTCCTTGATTGAATTAGCTCTCACACCAATATTTGCGTCTAGAGCCTTTGCATTGAGGGCTATCTGAAAACGGCTGTGGCGCTGAAGTTGCCTGAGAATGTGGAGTTGGTGGGCATGTGAAACCCGCATGTGGAGCATTCGTTTGTGTGGGATGCTCTACCAGGTTCATTCCTAGATAATGCACTCAAAGGGCACTAAGCATAGAGTGTGAAAACTGAGTTTCCTTGAGAGCTGCTTGGAAGCCTGATGGTGTGTGAAGTTAGTGAGCCAAATGGAGTTGTTCTCCCACAAGAACCACTCGGCTGATCCTTTTTCAATATGCCCTTTACCAACATGCAGTGTGTCCTTGATTGAATTAGCTCTCACACCAATATTTGCGTCTAGAGCCTTTGCATTGAGGGCTATCTGAAAACGGCTGTGGCGCTGAAGTTGCCTGAGAATGTGGAGTTGGTGGCATGTGAAACCCGCATGTGGAGCATTCGTTTGTGTGGGATGCTCTACCAGGTTCATTCCTAGATAATGCACTCAAAGGGCACTAAGCATAGAGTGTGAAAACTGAGTTTCCTTGAGAGCTGCTTGGAAGCCTGATGGTGTGTGAAGTTAGTGAGCCAAATGGAGTTGTTCTCCCACAAGAACCACTCGGCTGATCCTTTTTCAATATGCCCTTTACCAACATGCAGTGTGTCCTTGATTGAATTAGCTCTCACACCAATATTTGCGTCTAGAGCCTTTGCATTGAGGGCTATCTGAAAACGGCTGTGGCACTGAATTTGCCTGTGAATGTGGAGTTGGTGGCATGTGAAACCCGCATGTGGAGCATTCTTTTGTGTGGGATGTTCTACCAGCTTCATTTCAGTCCTAGGCACTCAAAGGGCATTAAGCATAGAGTGTGAAAACTGAGTTTCCTTGAGAGCTGCTTGGAAGCCTGATGGTGTGTGAAGTTAGTGAGCCAAATGGAGTTGTTCTCCCACAAGAACCACTCAGCTGATCCTTCTTCAATATGCCCTTCACCAACATGCAGTGTTTCCTTGATTGAATTAGCTCTCAAACCAATATTTGCGTCTAGAGCCTTTGCATTGAGGGCTATCTGAAAATGGCTGTGGCGCTGAATTTGCCTGAGAATGTGGAGTTGGTGGAATGTGAAACCCGCATGTGCAGCATTCGTTTGTGTGGGATGCTCTACCAGATTCATTCCTAGATAATGCACTCAAAGGGCACTAAGCATAGAGTGTGAAAACTGAGTTTTCTTGAGAGCTGCTTGGAAGCCTGATGGTGCGTGAAGTTAGTGAGCCAAATGGAGTTGTTCTCCCACAAGAACCACTCGGCTGATCCTTCTTCAATATGCCCTTCACCAACATGCAGTGTTTCCTTGATTGAATTAGCTCTCACACCAATATTTGCGTCTAGAGCCTTTGCATTGAGGGCTATCTGAAAACGGCTTTGGCGCTGAAGTTTCCTGAGAATGTGGAGTTGTTGGCATGTGAAACCCGCATGTGGAGCATTCGTTTGTGTGGGATGCTCTACCAGGTTCACTCCTAGATAATGCACTCAAAGGGCACTAAGCATAGAGTGTGAAAACTGAGTTTCCTTGAGAGCTGCTTGGAAGCCTGATGGTGTGTGAAGTTAGTGAGCCAAATGGAGTTGTTCTCCCACAAGAACCACTCGGCTGATCCTTTTTCAATATGCCCTTCACCAACATGCAGTGTTTCCTTGATTGAATTAGCTCTCACACCAATATTTGCGTCTAGAGCCTTTGCATTGAGGGCTATCTGAAAACGGCTGTGGCGCTGAAGTTGCCTGAGAATGTGGAGTTGGTGGCATGTGAAACCCGCATGTGGAGCATTCGTTTGTGTGGGATGCTCTACCAGGTTCATTCCTAGATAATGCACTCAAAGGGCACTAAGCATAGATTGTGAAAACTGAGTTTCCTTGAGAGCTGCTTGGAAGCCTGATGGTGTGTGAAGTTAGTGAGCCAAATGGAGTTGTTCTCCCACAAGAACCACTCGGCTGATCCTTTTTCAATATGCCCTTTACCAACATGCAGTGTGTCCTTGATTGAATTAGCTCTCACACCAATATTTGCGTCTAGAGCCTTTGCATTGAGGGCTATCTGAAAACGGCTGTGGCACTGAATTTGCCTGTGAATGTGGAGTTGGTGGCATGTGAAACCCGCATGTGGAGCATTCGTTTGTGTGGGAGGCTCTACCAGGTTCATTCCTAGATAATGCAGTCAAAGGGCACTAAGCATAGAGTGTGAAAAACTGAGTTTCCTTGAGAGCTGCTTGGAAGCCTGATGGTGTGTGAACTTAGTGAGCCAAATGGAGTTGTTCTCCCACAAGAAACACTCGGCTGATCCTTCTTCAATATGCCCTTCACCAACATGCAGTGTTTCCTTGATTGAATTAGCTCTCACACCAATATTTGCGTCTAGAGCCTTTGCATTGAGGGCTATCTGAAAACGGCTGTGGCGCTGAAGTTGCCTGAGAATGTGGAGTTGGTGGCATGTGAAACCCGCATGTGGAGCATTCGTTTGTGTGGGATGCTCTACCAGCTTCATTTCAGTCCTAGGCATTCAAAGGGCACTAAGCATAGAGTGTGAAAACTGAGTTTCCTTGAGAGCTGCTTGGAAGCCTGATGGTGTGTGAACTTAGTGAGCCAAATGGAGTTGTTCTCTCACAAGAACCAATCGGCTGATCCTTCTTCAATATGCCCTTTACCAACATGCAGTGTTTCCTTGATTGAATTAGCTCTCACACCAATATTTGCGTCTAGAGCCTTTGCATTGAGGGCTATCTGAAAACGGCTGTGGCGCTGAAGTTGCCTGTGAATGTGGAGTTGGTGGAATGTGAAACCCGCATGTGGAGCATTCTTTTGTGTGGTATGCTCTACCAGGTTCATTTCTAGATAATGCACTCAAAGGGCACTAAGCATAGAGTGTGAAAACTGAGTTTCCTTGAGAGCTGCTTGGAAGCCTGATGGTGTGTGAAGTTAGTGAGCCAAATGGAGTTGTTCTCCACAAGAACCACTCGGCTGATCCTTCTTCAATATGCCCTTCACCAACATGCAGTGTTTCCTTGATTGAATTAGCTCTCAAACCAATATTTGCGTCTAGAGCCTTTGCATTGAGGGCTATCTGAAAACGGCTGTGGCGCTGAAGTTGCCTGAGAATGTGGAGTTGGTGGCATGTGAAACCCGCATGTGGAGCATTCGTTTGTGTGGGATGCTCTACCAGGTTCATTCCTAGATAATGCACTCAAAGGGCACTAAGCATAGATTGTGAAAACTGAGTTTCCTTGAGAGCTGCTTGGAAGCCTGATGGTGTGTGAAGTTAGTGAGCCAAATGGAGTTGTTCTCCCACAAGAACCACTCGGCTGATCCTTCTTCAATATCCCCTTCACCAACATGCAGTGTTTCCTTGATTGAATTAGCTCTCACACCAATATTTGCGTCTAGAGCCTTTGCATTGAGGGCTATCTGAAAACGGCTGTGGCGCTGAAGTTGCCTGTGAATGTGGAGTTGGTGGCATGTGAAACCCGCATGTGGAGCATTCGTTTCTGTGGATGCTCTACCAGCTTCATTTCAGTCCTAGGCACTCAAAGGGCACTAAGCATAGAGTTGAAAACTGAGTTTCCTTGAGAGCTGCTTGGAAGCCTGATGGTGTGTGAAGTTAGTGAGCCAAATGGAGTTGTTCTCCCACAAGAACCACTCAGCTGATGCTTCTTCAATATGCCCTTCACCAACATGCAGTGTTTCCTTGATTGAATTAGCTCTCACACCAATATTTGCGTCTAGAGCCTTTGCATTGAGGGCTATCTGAAAACGGCTGTGGCGTTGAAGTTGCCTGTGAATGTGGAGTTGGTGGCATGTGAAACCCGCATGTGGAGCATTCGTTTGTGTGGGATGCTCTACAAGCTTCACTCCTAGATAATGCACTCAAACTGCACTAAGCATAGATTGTGAAAACTGAGATTCCTTGAGAGCTGCTTGGAAGCCTGATGGTGTGTGAAGTTAGTGAGCCAAATGGAGTTATTCTCCCACAAGAACCACTCAGCTGATCCTTCTTCAATATGCCCTTCACCAACATGCAGTGTGTCCTTGATTGAATTAGCTCTCACACCAATATTTGCGTCTAGAGCCTTTGCATTGAGGGCTATCTGAAAACGGCTGTGGCGCTGAAGTTGTCTGAGAATGTGGAGTTGGTGGCATGTGAAACCCGCATGTGGAGCATTCGTTTGTGTGGGATGCTCTACA
>NW_026696501.1:0-42135 GCF_030435755.1 Ochotona princeps
AACAACTCCATTTGGCTCACTAACTTCACACACCATCAGGCTTCCAAGCAGCTCTCCAGGAAAATCAGTTTTCACACTCTATGCTTAGTGCCCTTTGAGTGCATTATGTAGGAATGAACCTGGTAGAGCATCCCACACAAACGAATGCTCCACATGCGGGTTTCACATGCCACCAACTCCACATTCACAGGCAACTTCAGTGCCACAGCCGTTTTCAGATAGCCGTCAATGCAAAGGCTCTAGACGCAAATATTGGTGTGAGAGCTAATAATTCAATCAAGGAAACACTGCATGTTGATGAAGGGCATATTGAAGAAGGATCAGCCGAGTGGTTATTGTGGGAGAACAACTCCATTTGGCTCACTAACTTCACCCTCCATCAGGCTTCCAAGCAGCTCTCAAGGAAACTCAGTTTTCACACGCTATGCTTAGTGACCTGTGAGTGCCTAGGACTGAAATGAAGCTTGGTGAGCATCCCACACAAACGAATGCTCCACATGCGGGTTTCACATGCCACCAACTCCACATTCTCAGGCAACTTCAGCGCCACAGCTGTTTTCAGATAGCCCTCAATGCAAAGACTCTAGATGCAAATATTGTGTGAGAGCTAATTCAATCAAGGAAACACTGCATGTTGATGAAGGGCATATTGAAGAAGGATCAGCCGAGTGGTTCTTGTGGGAGAACAACTACATTTGGCTCACTAACTTCACACACCGTCAGGCTTCCAAGCAGCTCTCAAGGAAACTCAGGTTTCACACTCTATGCTTAGTGCCCTTTGAGTGCCTAGGACTGAAATGAAGCTTGGTGAGCATCCCACATAAACGAAAGCTCCACATGCGGGTTTCACATGCCACCAACTCCACATTCTCAGGCAACTTCAGCGCCACAGCCGTTTTCAGATAGCCCTCAATGCAAACGCTCTACACGCAAATATTGGTGTGAGAGCTAATTCAATCAAGGAAACACTGCATGTTGGTGAAGGGCATATTGAAGAAGGATCAGCCGAGTGGTTCTTGTGGGAGAACAGCTCCATTTGGCTCACTAAGTTCACACGCCATCAGGCTTCCAAGCAGCTCTCAAGGAAACTCAGTTTTTACACTCTATGCTTAGTGCCCTTTGAGTGCATTATCTAGGAATGAACCTGGTCGAGCACCCCACACAAACGAATGCTCCACATGCGGGTTTCACATGCCACCAACTCCACATTCTCAGGCAACTTCAGCGCCACAGCCGTTTTCAGATAGCCGTCAGTGCAAAGGCTCTAGACGCAAATATTGGTGTGAGAGCTAATTCAATCAAGGAAACACTGCATGTTGGTGAAGGGCATATTGAAGAAGGATCAGCCGAGTGGTTCTTGTAGGAGAACTACTCCATTTTGCTCACTAACTTCACCCACCATCAGGCTTCCAAGCAGCTCTCAAGGAACCTCAGTTTTCACACTCTATGCTTAGAGCCCTTTGAGTGCCTAGGACTGAAACGAAGCTTGGTGAGCATCCCACACAAACGAATGCTCCACATGCGGGCTTCACATGCCACGAACTCCACATTCACAGGCAACTTCAGCGCCACAGCCATTTTCAGATAGCCCTCAATGCAAAGGCTCTAGATGCAAATATTGGTGTGAGAGCTAATTCAATCAAGGAAACACTGCATGTAGGTGAAGGGCATATTGAAGAAGGATCAGCCGAGTGGTTCTTGTGGGAGAACAACTCCATTTGGCTCACTAACTTCACACACCATCAGGCTTCCAAGCAGCTCCCAAGGAAACTCTGTTTTCACACTCTATGCTTAGTGCCCTTTGAGTGCCTAGGACTGAAATGAAGCTTGGTGAGCATCCCACACAAACGAATGCTCCACATGCGGGTTTCACATGCCACCAACTCCACATTCTCAGGCAACTTCAGCGCCACAGCCGTTTTCAGATAGCCCACAATGCAAACGCTCTAGACGCAAATATTGGTGTGAGAGCTAATTCAATCAAGGAAACACTGCATGTTGGTGAAGGGCATATTGTGAAGGATCAGCCGAGTGGTTCTTGTGGGAGAACAACTACATTTGGCTCACTAACTTCACACACCATCAGGCTTCCAAGCAGCTCCCAAGGAAACTCAGTTTTCACACTCTATGCTTAGTGCCCTTTGAGTGCCTAGAACTGAAATGAAGCTTGGTGAGCATCCCACACAAACGAATGCTCCACATGCGGGTTTCACATGCCACGAACTCCACATTCTCAGGCAACTTCAGCGCCACAGCCGTTTTCAGATAGCCCACAATGCAAACGCTCTACACGCAAATATTGGTGTGAGAGCTAATTCAATCAAGGAAACACTGCATGTTGGTGAAGGGCATATTGAATAAGGATCAGCCGAGTGGTTCTTGTGGGAGAACAACTCCATTTGGCTCACTAACTTCACACACCATCAGGCTTCCAAGCAGCTCTCAAGGAAACTCAGTTTTTACACTCTATGCTTAGTGCCCTTTGAGTGCATTATCTAGGAATGAACCTGGTAGAGCATCCCACACAAACGAATGCTCCACATGCGGGTTTCACATGCCACGAACTCCACATTCACTGGCAACTTCAGCGCCACAGCCGTTTTCAGATAGCCCTCAATGCAAAGGCTCTAGACGCAAATAATGGTGTGAGAGCTAATTCAATCAAGGAAACACTGCATGTTGGTGAAGGGCATATTGAAGAAGGATCAGCCGAGTGGTTCTTGTGGGAGAACAACTCCATTTGGCTCACTAACTTCACACACCATCAGGCTTCCAAGCAGCTCTCAAGGAAACTCAGTTTTCACACTCTATGCTTAGTGCCCTTTGAGTACCTAGGACTGAAATGATGCTTGGTGAGCATCCCACACAAACGAATGCTCCACATGCGGGTTTCACATGCCACCAACTCCACCTTCTCAGGCAACTTCAGCGCCACAGCCGTTTTCAGATAGCCCTCAATGCAAAGGCTCTACACGCAAATATTGGTGTGAGAGCTAATTCAATCAAGGAAACACTGCATGTTGGTGAAGGGCATATTGAAGAAGGATCAGCCGAGTGGTTCTTGTGGGAGAACAACTCCATTTGGCTCACTAGCTTCACACACCATCAGGCTTCCAAGCAGCTCTCAAGGAAACTCAGTTTTCACACTCTATGCTTAGTGCCCTTTGAGTGCATTATCTAGGAATCAACCTGGTAGAGCATCCCACACAAACGAATGCTCCACATGCGGGTTTCACATGCTACCAACTCCACATTCTCAGGCAACTTCAGCGCCACAGCCGTTTTCAGATAGCCCTCAATGCAAAGGCTCTAGACGCAAAGATTGGTGTGAGAGCTAATTCAATCAAGGAAACACTGCATTTTGGTGAAGGGCATATTGAAGAAGGATCAGCCGATTGGTTCTTGTGGGAGAACAACTCCATTTGGCTCACTAACTTCACACACCATCAGGCTTCCAAGCAGATCTCAAGGAAACTCAGTTTTCACACTCTATGCTTAGTGCCCTTTGAGTGCCTAGGACTGAAATGAAGCTTGGTGAGCATCCCACACAAACGAATGCTCCACATGCGGGTTTCACATGCCACCAACTCCACATTCACAGGCAACTTTAGCGCCACAGCTGTTTTCAGATAGCCCTCAATGCAAAGGCTCTAGATGCAAATATTGTGTGAGAGCTAATTCAATCAAGGAAACACTGCATGTTGGTGAAGGGCATATTGCAGAAGGATCAGCCGAGTGGTTCTTGTGGGAGAACAACTCCATTTGGCTCACTAACTTCACACACCATCACGTTTCCAAGCAGATCTCAAGGAAACTCAGTTTTCACACTCTATGCTTAGTGCCCTTTGAGTGCATTATCTAGGAATGAACCTGGTAGAGCATCCCACACAAACGAATGCTCCACATGCGGGTTTCACATGCCACCAACTCCACATTCACAGGCAACTTCAGCGCCACAGCCGTTTTCAGATAGCCCTCAATGCAAAGGCTCTAGACGCAAATATTGGTGTAATTGCTAATTCAATCAAGGAAACACTGCATGTTGGTGAAGGGCATATTGAAGAAGGATCAGCCGAGTGGTTCTTGTGGGAGAACAACTCCATTTGGCTCACTAACTTCACACACCATCAGGCTTCCAAGCAGCTCCCAAGGAAACTCAGTTTTCACTCTCTATGCTTAGTGCCCTTTGAGTGCCTAGGACTAAAATGAAGCTTGGTGAGCATCCCACACAAACGAATGCTCCACATGCGGGTTTCACATGCCACCAACTCCACATTCACAGGCAACTTCAGTGCCACAGCTGTTTTCAGATAGCCCTCAATGCAAAGACTCTAGATGCAAATATTGTGTGAAAGCTAACTCAATCAAGGAAACACTGCATGTTGGTGAAGGGCATATTGAAGAAGGATCAGCCGAGTGGTTCTTGTGGGAGAACAACTCCATTTGGCTCACTAGCTTCACACACCATCAGGCTTCCAAGCAGCTCTCAAGGAAACTCAGTTTTCACACTCTATGCTTAGTGCCCTTTGAGTACCTAGGACTGAAATGAAGCTTGGTGAGCATCCCACACAAACGAATGCTCCACATGCGGGTTTCACATGCCACCAACTCCACATTCACAGGCAACTTCAGCGCCACAGCCGTTTTCAGAAAGCCCTCAATGCAAAGACTCTAGACGCAAATATTGGTGTGAGAGCTAATTCAATCAAGGAAACACTGCATGTTGGTGAAGGGCATATTGAAGAAGGATCAGCCGAGTGGTTCTTGTGGGAGAACAACTCCATTTGGCTCACTAACTTCACACACCATCAGGCTTCAAGCAGCTCTCAAGGAAAGTCAGTTTTTACACTCTATGCTTAGTGCCCTTTGAGTGCATTATCTAGGAATGAACCTGGTAGAGCATCCCACACAAACGAATGCTCCACATGCGGGTTTCACATGCCACCAACTCCACATTCTCAGGCAACTTCAGCGCCACAGCTGTTTTCAGATAGCCCTCAATGCAAAGATTCTAGATGCAATAATTGTGTGAGAGCTAATTCAATCAAGGAAACACTGCATGTTGATGAAGGGCATATTGAAGAAGGATCAGCCGAGTGGTTCTTGTGGGAGAACAACTCCATTTGGCTCACTAATTTCACCCAACATCAAGGCTTCCAAGCAGCTCTCAAGGAAACTTAGTTTTCACACTCTATGCTTAGTGCCCTTTGAGTGCATTATCTAGGAAAGAACCTGGTAGAGCATCCCACACAAACGAATGCTCCACATGCGGGTTTCACATGCCACCAACTCCACCTTCTCAGGCAACTTCAGCGCCACAGCCGTTTTCAGATAGCCCTCAATGCAAACGCTCTACACGCAAATATTGGTGTGAGAGCTAATTCAATCAAGGAAACACTGCATGTTGGTGAAGGGCATATTGAAGAAGGATCAGCCGAGTGGTTCTTGTGGGAGAACAACTCCATTTGGCTCACTAACTTCACACACCATCAGGCTTCCAAGCAGCTCTCAAGGAAACTCAGTTTTCACACTCTATGCTTAGTGCCCTTTGAATGCCTAGGACTGAAATGAAGCTTGGTGAGCATCCCACACAAACGAAAGCTCCACATGCGGGTTTCACATGCCACCAACTCCACATTCACAGGCAACTTCAGCGCCACAACTGTTTTCAGATAGCCCTCAATGCAAAGGCTCTAGACGCAAATATTGGTGTGAGAGCTAATTCAATCAAGGAAACACTGCATGTTGGTGAAGGGCATATTGAAGAAGGATCAGCCGAGTGGTTCTTGTGGGAGAACAGCTCCATTTGGCTCACTAACTTCACACAAGATCAGGCTTCCAAGCAGCTCTCAAGGAAAGTCAGTTTTCACACTCTATGCTTAGTGCCCTTTGAGTGCATTATCTAGGAATGAACCTGGTAGAGCATCCCACACAAACGAATGCTCCACATGCTGGTTTCACATGCCACCAATTCCACATTCACAGGCAACTTCAGCGCCACAGCCGTTTTCAGATAGCCCTCAATGCAAAGGCTCTAGACGCAAATATTGGTGTGAGAGCTAATTCAATCAAGGAAACACTGCATGTTGGTGAAGGGCATATTGAAGAAGGATCAGCCGAGTGGTTCTTGTTGGAGAACAACTCCATTTGGCTCACTAACTTCACACAAGATCAGGCTTCCAAGCAGCTCTCAAGGAAACTCAGTTTTCACACTCTATGCTTAGTGCCCTTTGAGTGCCTAGGACTGAAATGAAGCTTGGTGTGCATCCCACACAAACGAATGCTCCACATGCGGGTTTCACATGCCACCAACTCGACATTCTCAGGCAGCTTCAGCGCCACAGCTGTTTTCAGATAGCCCTCAATGCAAAGACTCTAGATGCAAATATTTGTGTGAGAGCTAATTCAATCAAGGAAACACTGCATGTTGATGAAGGGCATATTGAAGAAGGATCAGCCGAGTGGTTCTTGTGGGAGAACAACTCCATTTGGCTCACTAAATTCACCCAACATCAAGGCTTCCAAGCAGCTCTCAAGGAAACTCAGTTTTCACACTCTGTGCTTAGTGCCCTTTGAGTGCATTATCTAGGAATGAACCTGGTAGAGCATCCCACACAAACGAATGCTCCACATGCGGGTTTCACATGCCACCAACTCCACATTCTCAGGCAGCTTCAGCGCCACAGCCGTTTTCAGATAGCCCTCAATGCAAAGGCTCTAGACGCAAATATTTGTGTGAGAGCTAATTCAATCAAGGAAACACTGCATGTTGGTGAAGGGCATATTGAAGAAGGATCAGCCGAGTGGTTCTTGTGGGAGAACAACTCCATTTGGCTCACTAACTTCACACACCATCAGGCTTCCAAGCAGCTCTCAAGGAAACTCAGTTTTTACACTCTATGCTTAGTGCCCTTTGAGTGCATTATCTAGGAATGAACCTGGTAGAGCATCCCACACAAACGAATGCTCCACATGCGTGTTTCACATGCCGCGAACTCCACATTCTCAGGCAACTTCAGCGCCACAGCCGTTTTCAGATAGCCCTCAATGCAAAGGCTCTAGACGCAAATATTGGTGTGAGAGCTAATTCAATCAAGGAAACACTGCATGTTGGTGAAGGGCATATTGAAGAAGGATCAGCCGAGTGGTTCTTGTGGGAGAACAACTCCATTTGGCTCACTAACTTCACACACCATCAGGCTTCCAAGCAGCTCTCAAGGAAACTCAGTTTTCACACTCTATGCTTAGTGCCCTTTGAGTACCTAGGACTGAAATGAAGCTTGGTGAGCATCCCACACAAACGAATGCTCCACATGCGGGTTTCACATGCCACCAACTCCACATTCACAGGCAACTTCAGCGCCACAGCCGTTTTCAGAAAGCCCTCAATGCAAAGATTCTAGATGCAATAATTGTGTGAGAGCTAATTCAATCAAGGAAACACTGCATGTTGGTGAAGGGCATATTGAAGTAGGATCAGCCGGGTGGTTCTTGTGGGAGAACAACTCCATTTGGCTCACTAACTTCACACACCATCAGGCTTCCAAGCAGCTCTCAAGGAAACTCAGTTTTCACACTCTATGCTTAGTGCCGTTTTAGTGCCTAGGACTGAAATGAAGCTTGGTGAGCATCCCACACAAACGAAAGCTCCACATGCGGGTTTCACATGCCACCAACTCCACATTCACAGGCAACTTCAGCGCCACAACTGTTTTCAGATAGCCCTCAATGCAAAGGCTCTAGACGCAAATATTGGTGTGAGAGCTAATTCAATCAAGGAAACACTGCATGTTGGTGAAGGGCATATTGAAGAAGGATCAGCCGAGTGGTTCTTGTGGGAGAACAACTCCATTTGGCTCACTAACTTCACACAAGATCAGGCTTCCAAGCAGCTCTCAAGGAAAGTCAGTTTTCACACTCTATGCTTAGTGCCCTTTGAGTGCATTATCTAGGAATGAACCTGGTAGAGCATCCCACACAAACGAATGCTCCACATGCTGGTTTCACATGCCACCAATTCCACATTCACAGGCAACTTCAGCGCCACAGCCGTTTTCAGATAGCCCTCAATGCAAAGACTCTACACGCAAATATTGGTGTGAGAGCTAATTCAATCAAGGAAACACTGCATGTTGGTGAAGGGCATATTGAAGAAGGATCAGCCGAGTGGTTCTTGTTGGAGAACAACTCCATTTGGCTCACTAACTTCACACAAGATCAGGCTTCCAAGCAGCTCTCAAGGAAACTCAGTTTTCACACTCTATGCTTAGTGCCCTTTGAGTGCCTAGGACTGAAATGAAGCTTGGTGTGCATCCCACACAAACGAATGCTCCACATGCGGGTTTCACATGCCACCAACTCGACATTCTCAGGCAGCTTCAGCGCCACAGCCGTTTTCAGATAGCCCTCAATGCAAAGGCTCTAGACGCAAATATTTGTGTGAGAGCTAATTCAATCAAGGAAACACTGCATGTTGGTGAAGGGCATATTGAAGAAGGATCAGCCGAGTGGTTCTTGTGGGAGAACAACTCCATTTGGCTCACTAACTTCACACACCATCAGGCTTCCAAGCAGCTCTCAAGGAACTCAGTTTTTACACTCTATGCTTAGTGCCCTTTGAGTGCATTATCTAGGAATGAACCTGGTAGAGCATCCCACACAAACGAATGCTCCACATGCGTGTTTCACATGCCGCGAACTCCACATTCTCAGGCAACTTCAGCGCCACAGCCGTTTTCAGATAGCCCTCAATGCAAAGGCTCTAGACGCAAATATTGGTGTGAGAGCTAATTCAATCAAGGAAACACTGCATGTTGGTGAAGGGCATATTGAAGAAGGATCAGCCGAGTGGTTCTTGTGGGAGAACAACTCCATTTGGCTCACTAACTTCACACACCATCAGGCTTCCAAGCAGCTCTCAAGGAAACTCAGTTTTCACACTCTATGCTTAGTGCCCTTTGAGTACCTAGGACTGAAATGAAGCTTGGTGAGCATCCCACACAAACGAATGCTCCACATGCGGGTTTCACATGCCACCAACTCCACATTCACAGGCAACTTCAGCGCCACAGCCGTTTTCAGAAAGCCCTCAATGCAAAGACTCTAGACGCATATATTGCTGTGAGAGCTAATTCAATCAAGGAAACACTGCATGTTGGTGAAGGGCATATTGAAGAAGGATCAGCCGAGTGGTTCTTGTGGGAGAACAACTCCATTTGGCTCACTAACTTCACCCTCCATCAGGCTTCCAAGCAGCTCTCAAGGAAAGTCAGTTTTTACACTCTATGCTTAGTGCCCTTTGAGTGCATTATCTAGGAATGAACCTGGTAGAGCATCCCACACAAACGAATGCTCCACATGCGGGTTTCACATGCCACCAACTCCACATTCTCAGGCAACTTCAGCGCCACAGCTGTTTTCAGATAGCCCTCAATGCAAAGATTCTAGATGCAATAATTGTGTGAGAGCTAATTCAATCAAGGAAACACTGCATGTTGGTGAAGGGCATATTGAAGTAGGATCAGCCGGGTGGTTCTTGTGGGAGAACAACTCCATTTGGCTCACTAATTTCACCCAACATCAAGGCTTCCAAGCAGCTCTCAAGGAAACTCAGTTTTCACACTCTATGCTTAGTGCCCTTTGAGTGCCTAGGACTGAAATGAAGCTTGGTAGAGCATCCCACACAAACGAATGCTCCACATGCGGGTTTCACATGCCACCAACTCCACATTCTCAGGCAACTTCAGCGCCACAGCCGTTTTCAGATAGCCCACAATGCAAACGCTCTAGACGCAAATATTGGTGTGAGAGCTAATTCAATCAAGGAAACACTGCATGTTGGTGAAGGGCATATTGAAGAAGCATCAGCCGAGTGGTTCTTGTGGGAGAACAACTCCATTTGGCTCACTAACTTCACACACCATCAGGCTTCCAAGCAGCTCTCAAGGAAACTCAGTTTTTACACTCTATGCTTAGTGCCCTTTGAGTGCATTATCTAGGAATGAACCTGGTAGAGCATCCCACACAAACGAATGCTCCACATGCGGGTTTCACATGCCACCAACTCCACATTCTCAGGCAACTTCAGCGCCACAGCCGTTTTCAGATAGCCCTCAATGCAAAGGCTCTACACGCAAATATTGGTGTGAGAGCTAATTCAATCAAGGAAACACTGCATGTTGGTGAAGGGCATATTGAAGAAGGATCAGCCGAGTGGTTCTTGTGGGAGAACAACTCCATTTGGCTCACTAACTTCACACACCATCAGGCTTCCAAGCAGCTCTCAAGGAAACTCAGTTTTCACACTCTATGCTTAGTGCCCTTTTAGTGCCTAGGACTGAAATGAAGCTTGGTGAGCATCCCACACAAACGAATGCTCCACATGCGGGTTTCACATGCCACCAACTCCACATTCTCAGGCAACTTCAGCGCCACAGCCGTTTTCAGATAGCCCACAATGCAAACGCTCTAGACGCAAATATTGGTGTGAGAGCTAATTCAATCAAGGAAACACTGCATGTTGGTGAAGGGCATATTGATGAAGGATCAGCCGAGTGGTTCTTGTGGGAGAACAACTCCATTTGGCTCACTAACTTCACACACCATCAGGCTTCCAAGCAGCTCTCAAGGAAACTCAGTTTTTACACTCTATGCTTAGTGCCCTTTGAGTGCATTATCTAGGAATGAACCTGGTAGAGCATCCCACACAAACGAATGCTCCACATGCGTGTTTCACATGCCACGAACTCCACATTCTCAGGCAACTTCAGCGCCACAGCCGTTTTCAGATAGCCCTCAATGCAAAGGCTCTAGACGCAAATATTGGTGTGAGAGCTAATTCAATCAAGGAAACACTGCATGTTGGTGAAGGGCATATTGAAGAAGGATCAGCCGAGTGGTTCTTGTGGGAGAACAACTCCATTTGGCTCACTAACTTCACACACCATCAGGCTTCCAAGCAGCTCTCAAGGAAACTCAGGTTTCACACTCTATGCTTAGTGCCCTTTGAGTACCTAGGACTGAAATGAAGCTGGGTGAGCATCCCACACAAACGAATGCTCCACATGCGGGTTTCACATGCCACCAACTCCACATTCTCAGGCAACTTCAGCGCCACAGCCGTTTTCAGAAAGCCCTCAATGCAAAGACTCTAGACGCAAATATTGGTGTGAGAGCTAATTCAATCAAGGAAACACTGCATGTTGGTGAAGGGCATATTGAAGAAGGATCAGCCGAGTGGTTCTTGTGGGAGAACAACTCCATTTGGCTCACTAGCTTCACACACCATCAGGCTTCCAAGCAGCTTTCAAGGAAACTCAGTTTTCACACTCTATGCTTAGTGCCCTTTGAGTGCATTATCTAGGAATGAACCTGGTAGAGCATCCCACACAAACGAATGCTCCACATGCGGGTTTCACATGCCACCAACTCCACATTCTCAGGCAACTTCAGCGCCACAACTGTTTTCAGATAGCCCTCAATGCAAAGGCTCTAGACGCAAATATTGGTGTGAGAGCTAATTCAATCAAGGAAACACTGCATGTTGGTGAAGGGCATATTGAAGAAGGATCAGCCGAGTGGTTCTTGTGGGAGAACAGCTCCATTTGGCTCACTAACTTCACACAAGATCAGGCTTCCAAGCAGCTCTCAAGGAAAGTCAGTTTTCACACTCTATGCTTAGTGCCCTTTGAGTGCATTATCTAGGAATGAACCTGGTAGAGCATCCCACACAAACGAAAGCTCCACATGCGGATTTCACATGCCACCAACTCCACATTCACAGGCAACTTCAGCGCCACAGCCGTTTTCAGATAGCCCTCAATGCAAAGGCTCTAGTCGCAAATATTGGTGTGAGAGCTAATTCAATCAAGGAAACACTGCATGTTGATGAAGGGCATATTGAAGAAGGATCAGCCGAGTGGTTCTTGTGGGAGAACAACTCCATTTGGCTCACTAACTTCACACACCGTCAGGCTTCCAAGCAGCTCTCAAGGAAACTCAGGTTTCACACTCTATGCTTAGTGCCCTTTGAGTGCCTAGGACTGAAATGAAGCTTGGTGAGCATCCCACATAAACGAAAGCTCCACATGCGGGTTTCATATGCCACCAACTCCACATTCTCAGGCAACTTCAGCGCCACAGCCATTTTCAGATAGCCCTCAATGCAAAGGCTCTAGATGCAAATATTGGTGTGAGAGCTAATTCAATCAAGGAAACACTGCATGTAGGTGAAGGGCATATTGAAGAAGGATCAGCCGAGTGGTTCTTGTGGGAGAACAACTCCATTTGGCTCACTAACTTCACACACCATCAGGCTTCCAAGCAGCTCCCAAGGAAACTCAGTTTTCACACTCTATGCTTAGTGCCCTTTGAGTGCCTAGGACTGAAATGAAGCTTGGTGAGCATCCCACACAAACGAATGCTCCACATGCGGGTTTCACATGCCACCAACTCCACATTCTCAGGCAACTTCAGCGCCACAGCCGTTTTCAGATAGCCCACAATGCAAACGCTCTAGACGCAAATATTGGTGTGAGAGCTAATTCAATCAAGGAAACACTGCATGTTGGTGAAGGGCATATTGTGAAGGATCAGCCGAGTGGTTCTTGTGGGAGAACAACTCCATTTGGCTCACTAACTTCACACACCATCAGGCTTCCAAGCAGCTCTCAAGGAAACTCAGTTTTCACACTCTATGCTTAGTGCCCTTTGAGTGCATTATCTAGGAATGAACCTGGTAGAGCATCCCACACAAACGAATGCTCCACATGCGGGTTTCACATGCCACCAACTCCACATTCTCAGGCAACTTCAGCGCCACAGCCGTTTTCAGATAGCCCTCAATGCAAAGGCTCTAGACGCAAATATTGGTGTGAGAGCTAATTCAATCAAGGAAACACTGCATGTTGGTGAAGGGCATATTGAAGAAGGATCAGCCGAGTGGTTCTTGTGGGAGAACAACTCCATTTGGCTCACTAACTTCACACACCATCAGGCTTCTAAGCAGCTCTCAAGGAAACTCAGTTTTCACACTTTATGCTTAGTGCCCTTTGAGTGCCTAGGACTGAAATGAAGCTTGGTGAGCATCCCACACAAACGAATGCTCCACATGCGGGCTTCACATGCCACCAACTCCACATTCTCAGGCAACTTCAGCGCCACAGCCGTTTTCAGATAGCCCACAATGCAAACGCTCTAGACGCAAATATTGGTGTGAGAGCTAATTCAATCAAGGAAACACTGCATGTTGGTGAAGGGCATATTGAAGAAGGATCAGCAGAGTGGTTCTTGTGGGAGAACAACTCCATTTGGCTCACTAACTTCACACACCATCAGGCTTCTAAGCAGCTCTCAAGGAAACTCAGTTTTCACACTTTATGCTTAGTGCCCTTTGAGTGCCTAGGACTGAAATGAAGCTTGGTGAGCATCCCACACAAACGAATGCTCCACATGCGGGTTTCACATGCCACCAACTCCACATTCTCAGGCAACTTCAGCGCCACAGCCGTTTTCAGATAGCCCACAATGCAAACGCTCTAGACGCAAATATTGGTGTGAGAGCTAATTCAATCAAGGAAACACTGCATGTTGGTGAAGGGCATATTTGAAGAAGGATCAGCCGAGTGGTTCTTGTGGGAGAACAACTCCATTTGGCTCACTAACTTCACACACCATCAGGCTTCCAAGCAGCTCTCAAGGAAACTCAGTTTTTACACTCTATGCTTAGTGCCCTTTGACTGCATTATCTAGGAATGAACCTGGTAGAGCATCCCACACAAACGAATGCTCCACATGCGGGTTTCACATGCCACAGACTCCACATTCACAGGCAACTTCAGCGCCACAGCCGTTTTCAGATAGCCCTCAATGCAAAGGCTCTAGACGCAAATATTGGTGTGAGAGCTAATTCAATCAAGGAAACACTGCATGTTGGTGAAGGGCATATTGAAGAAGGATCAGCCGAGTGGTTCTTGTGGGAGAACAACTCCATTTGGTTCACTAACTTCACACGCCATCAGGCTTCCAAGCAGCTCTCAAGGAAACTCAGTTTTCACTCTCTATGCTTAGTGCCCTTTGAGTGCCTAGGACTAAAATGAAGCTTGGTGAGCATCCCACACAAACGAATGCTCCACATGCGGGTTTCACATGCCACCAACTCCACATTCACAGGCAACTTCAGTGCCACAGCTGTTTTCAGATAGCCCTCAATGCAAAGACTCTAGATGCAAATATTGTGTGAAAGCTAACTCAATCAAGGAAACACTGCATGTTGGTGAAGGGCATATTGAAGAAGGATCAGCCGATTGGTTCTTGTGGGAGAACAACTCCATTTGGCTCACTAACTTCACACACCATCAGGTTTCCAAGCAGCTCTCAAGGAAACTCAGTTTTCACACTCTATGCTTAGTGCCCTTTGAGTACCTAGGACTGAAATGAAGCTTGGTGAGCATCCCACACAAACGAATGCTCCACATGCGGGTTTCACATGCCACCAACTCCACATTCACAGGCAACTTCAGCGCCACAGCCGTTTTCAGAAAGCCCTCAATGCAAAGACTCTAGATGCAAATATTGGTGTGAGAGCTAATTCAATCAAGGAAACACTGCATGTTGGTGAAGGGCATATTGAAGAAGGATCAGCCGAGTGGTTCTTGTGGGAGAACAACTCCATTTGGCTCACTAACTTCACACACCATCAGGCTTCCAAGCAGCTCTCAAGGAAAGTCAGTTTTTACACTCTATGCTTAGTGCCCTTTGAGTGCATTATCTAGGAATGAACCTGCTAGAGCATCCCACACAAACGAATGCTTCACATGCGGGTTTCACATGCCACCAACTCCACATTCTCAGGCAACTTCAGCGAAACAGCTGTTTTCAGATAGCCCTCAATGCAAAGATTCTAGATGCAATAATTGTGTGAGAGCTAATTCAATCAAGGAAACACTGCATGTTGATGAAGGGCATATTGAAGAAGGATCAGCCGAGTGGTTCTTGTGGGAGAACAACTCCATTTGGCTCACTAAATTCACCCAACATCAAGGCTTCCAAGCAGCTCTCAAGGAAACTCAGTTTTCACACTCTGTGCTTAGTGCCCTTTGAGTGCATTATCTAGGAATGAACCTGGTAGAGCATCCCACACAAACGAATGCTCCACATGCGGATTTCACATGCCAAAAACTCCACATTCACAGGCAACTTCAGCGCCACAGCTGTTTTCAGATAGCCCTCAATGCAAACGCTCTACACGCAAATAATGGTGTGAGAGCTAATTCAATCAAGGAAACACTGCATGTTGGTGAAGGGCATATTGAGGAAGGATCAGCCGAGTGGTTCTTGTTGGAGAACAACTCCATTTGGCTCACTAACTTCACACAAGATCAGGCTTCCAAGCAGCTCTCAAGGAAACTCAGTTTTCACACTCTATGCTTAGTGCCCTTTGAGTGCCTAGGACTGAAATGAAGCTTGGTGTGCATCCCACACAAACGAATGCTCCACATGCGGGTTTCACATGCCACCAACTCCACATTCTCAGGCAACTTCAGCGCCACAGCCGTTTTCAGATAGCCCTCAATGCAAAGACTCTAGATGCAAATATTGGTGTGAGAGCTAATTCAATCAAGGAAACACTGCATGTTGATGAAGGGCATATTGAAGAAGGATCAGCCGAGTGGTTCTTGTGGGAAAACAACTCCATTTGGCTCACTAAATTCACCCAACATCAAGGCTTCCAAGCAGCTCTCAAGGAAACTCAGTTTTCACACTCTGTGCTTAGTGCCCTTTGAGTGCATTATCTAGGAATGAACCTGGTAGAGCATCCCACACAAACGAATGCTCCACATGCGGGTTTCACATGCCACCAACTCCACATTCTCATGCAACTTCAGCGCCACAGCTGTTTTCAGATAGCCCTCAATGCAAAGGCTCTAGACGCAAATATTGGTGTGAGAGCTAATTCAATCAAGGAAACACTGCATGTTGGTGAAGGGCATATTGAAGAAGGATCAGCCGAGTGGTTCTTGTGGGAGAACAACTCCATTTGGCTCACTAACTTCACACACCATCAGGCTTCCAAGCAGCTCTCAAGGAAAATCAGTTTTCACACTCTATGCTTAGTGCCCTTTGAGTGCATTATCTAGGAATGAACCTGGTAGAGCATCCCACACAAACGAATGCTCCACATGCGGGTTTCACATGCCACCAACTCCACATTCACAGGCAACTTCAGCGCCACAGCCGTTTTCAGATAGCCCTCAATGCAAAGGCTCTAGACGCAAATATTGGTGTGAGAGCTAATAATTCAATCAAGGAAACACTGCATGTTGATGAAGGGCATATTGAAGAAGGATCAGCCGAGTGGTTATTGTGGGAGAACAACTCCATTTGGCTCACTAACTTCACCCTCCATCAGGCTTCCAAGCAGCTCTCAAGGAAACTCAGTTTTCACACTCTATGCTTAGTGCCCTTTGAGTGCCTAGGACTGAAATGAAGCTTGGTGAGCATCCCACACAAACGAATGCTCCACATGCGGGTTTCACATGCCACCAACTCCACATTCTCAGGCAACTTCAGCGCCACAGCTGTTTTCAGATAGCCCTCAATGCAAAGACTCTAGATGCAAATATTGTGTGAGAGCTAATTCAATCAAGGAAACACTGCATGTTGATGAAGGGCATATTGAAGAAGGATCAGCCGAGTGGTTCTTGTGGGAGAACAACTACATTTGGCTCACTAACTTCACACACCGTCAGGCTTCCAAGCAGCTCTCAAGGAAACTCAGGTTTCACACTCTATGCTTAGTGCCCTTTGAGTGCCTAGGACTGAAATGAAGCTTGGTGAGCATCCCACATAAACGAAAGCTCCACATGCGGGTTTCACATGCCACCAACTCCACATTCTCAGGCAACTTCAGCGCCACAGCCGTTTTCAGATAGCCCTCAATGCAAACGCTCTAGACGCAAATATTGGTGTGAGAGCTAATTCAATCAAGGAAACACTGCATGTTGGTGAAGGGCATATTGAAGAAGGATCAGATGAGTGGTTCTTGTGGGAGAACAGCTCCATTTGGCTCACTAACTTCACATGCCATCAGGCTTCTAAGCAGCTCTCAAGGAAACTCAGTTTTTACACTCTATGCTTAGTGCCCTTTGAGTGCATTATCTAGGAATGAACCTGGTAGAGCACCCCACACAAACGAATGCTCCACATGCGGGTTTCACATGCCACCAACTCCACATTCTCAGGCAACTTCAGCGCCACAGCCGTTTTCAGATAGCCCACAATGCAAACGCTCTAGACGCAAATATTGGTGTGAGAGCTAATTCAATCAAGGAAACACTGCATGTTGGTGAAGGGCATATTGAAGAAGGATCAGCCGAGTGGTTCTTGTGGGAGAACAACTCCATTTGGCTCACTAACTTCACACACCATCAGGCTTCCAAGCAGCTCTCAAGGAAACTCAGTTTTTACACTCTATGCTTAGTGCCCTTTGAGTGCCTAGGACTGAAACGAAGCTTGGTGAGCATCCCACACAAACGAATGCTCCACATGCGGGCTTCACATGCCACCAACTCCACATTCTCAGGCAACTTCAGCGCCACAGCCGTTTTCAGATAGCCCTCAATGCAAAGGCTCTAGACGCAAATATTGGTGTGAGAGCTAATTCAATCAAGGAAACACTGCATGTTGGTGAAGGGCATATTGAAGAAGGATCAGCCGAGTGGTTCTTGTGGGAGAACAACTCCATTTGGCTCACTAACTTCACACACCATCAGGCTTCCAAGCAGGTCTCAAGGAAACTCAGTTTTCACACTCTATGCTTAGTGCCCTTTGAGTGCCTAGGACTGAAATGAAGCTTGGTGAGCATCCCACACAAACGAATGCTCCACATGCGGGTTTCACATGCCACCAACTCCACATTCTCAGGCAACTTCAGCGCCACAGCCGTTTTCAGATAGCCCACAATGCAAACGCTCTAGACGCAAATATTGGTGTGAGAGCTAATTCAATCAAGGAAACACTGCATGTTGGTGAAGGGCATATTGAAGAAGGATCAGCCTAGTGGTTCTTGTGGGAGAACAACTCCATTTGGCTCACTAACTTCACACACCATCAGGCTTCCAAGCAGCTCTCAAGGAAACTCAGTTTTTACACTCTATGCTTAGTGCCCTTTGAGTGCATTATCTAGGAATGAACCTGGTAGAGCATCCCACACAAACGAATGCTCCACATGCGGGTTTCACATGCCACCAACTCCACATTCACAGGCAACTTCAGCGCCACAGCCGTTTTCAGATAGCCCTCAATGCAAAGGCTCTAGACGCAAATATTGGTGTGAGAGCTAATAATTCAATCAAGGAAACACTGCATGTTGATGAAGGGCATATTGCAGAAGGATCAGCCGAGTGGTTCTTGTGGGAGAACAACTCCATTTGGCTCACTAACTTCACCCTCCATCAGGCTTCCAAGCAGCTCTCAAGGAAACTCAGTTTTCACACGCTATGCTTAGTGCCCTTTGAGTGCCTAGGACTGAAATGAAGCTTGGTGAGCATCCCACACAAACGAATGCTCCACATGCGGGTTTCACATGCCACCAACTCCACATTCTCAGGCAACTTCAGCGCCACAGCTGTTTTCAGATAGCCCTCAATGCAAAGACTCTAGATGCAAATATTGTGTGAGAGCTAATTCAATCAAGGAAACACTGCATGTTGATGAAGGGCATAGTGAAGAAGGATCAGCCGAGTGGTTCTTGTGGGAGAACAACTACATTTGGCTCACTAACTTCACACACCATCAGGCTTCCAAGCAGCTCTCAAGGAAACTCAGGTTTCACACTCTATGCTTAGTGCCCTTAGAGTGCCTAGGACTGAAATGAAGCTTGGTGAGCATCCCACATAAAGGAAAGCTCCACATGCGGGTTTCACATGCCAACAACTCCACATTCTCAGGCAACTTCAGCGACACAGCCGTTTTCAGATAGCCCTCAATGCAAAGGCTCTAGACGCAAATATTGGTGTGAGAGCTAATTCAATCAAGGAAACACTGCATCTTGGTGAAGGGCATATTGAAGAAGGATCAGCCGAGTGGTTCTTGTGGGAGAACAACTCCATTTGGCTCACTAACTTCACACACCATCAGGCTTCCAAGCAGCTCTCAAGGAAAGTCAGTTTTTACACTCTATGCTTAGTGCCCTTTGAGTGCATTATCTAGGAATGAACCTGCTAGAGCATCCCACACAAACGAATGCTTCACATGCGGGTTTCACATGCCACCAACTCCACATTCTCAGGCAACTTCAGCGCCACAGCTGTTTTCAGATAGCCCTCAATGCAAAGATTCTAGATGCAATAATTGTGTGAGAGCTAATTCAATCAAGGAAACACTGCATGTTGGTGAAGGGCATATTGAAGAAGGATCAGCCGAGTGGTTCTTGTGGGAGAACAACTCCATTTGGCTCACTAAATTCACCCAACATCAAGGCTTCCAAGCAGCTCTCAAGGAAACTCAGTTTTCACACTCTGTGCTTAGTGCCCTTTGAGTGCATTATCTAGGAATGAACCTGGTAGAGCATCCCACACAAACGAATGCTCCACATGCGGATTTCACATGCCACCAACTCCACATTCACAGGCAACTTCAGCGCCACAGCTGTTTTCAGATAGCCCTCAATGCAAACGCTCTACACGCAAATAATGGTGTGAGAGCTAATTCAATCAAGGAAACACTGCATGTTGGTGAAGGGCATATTGAAGAAGGATCAGCCGAGTGGTTCTTGTGGGAGAACAACTCCATTTGGCTCACTAACTTCACACAAGATCAGGCTTCCAAGCAGCTCTCAAGGAAACTCAGTTTTCACACTCTATGCTTAGTGCCCTTTGAGTGCCTAGGACTGAAATGAAGCTTGGTGTGCATCCCACACAAACGAATGCTCCACATGCGGGTTTCACATGCCAAAAACTCCACATTCACAGGCAACTTCAGCGCCACAGCTGTTTTCAGATAGCCCTCAATGCAAAGACTCTAGATGCAAATATTGGTGTGAGAGCTAATTCAATCAAGGAAACACTGCATGTTGATGAAGGGCATATTGAAGAAGGATCAGCCGAGTGGTTCTTGTGGGAGAACAACTCCATTTGGCTCACTAAATTCACCCAACATCAAGGCTTCCAAGCAGCTCTCAAGGAAACTCAGTTTTCACACTCTGTGCTTAGTGCCCTTTGAGTGCATTATCTAGAAATGAACCTGGTAGAGCATCCCACACAAACGAATGCTCCACATGCGGGTTTCACATGCCACCAACTCCACATTCTCATGCAACTTCAGCGCCACAGCTGTTTTCAGATAGCCCTCAATGCAAAGGCTCTAGACGCAAATATTGGTGTGAGAGCTAATTCAATCAAGGAAACACTGCATGTTGGTGAAGGGCATATTGAAGAAGAATCAGCCGAGTGGTTCTTGTGGGAGAACAACTCCATTTGGCTCACTAACTTCACACACCATCAGGCTTCCAAGCAGCTCTCAAGGAAAATCAGTTTTCACACTCTATGCTTAGTGCCCTTTGAGTGCATTATCTAGGAATGAACCTGGTAGAGCATCCCACACAAACGAATGCTCCACATGCGGGTTTCACATGCCACCAACTCCACATTCACAGGCAACTTCAGCGCCACAGCCGTTTTCAGATAGCCCTCAATGCAAAGGCTCTAGACGCAAATATTGGTGTGAGAGCTAATAATTCAATCAAGGAAACACTGCATGTTGATGAAGGGCATATTGAAGAAGGATCAGCCGAGTGGTTATTGTGGGAGAACAACTCCATTTGGCTCACTAACTTCACCCTCTATCAGGCTTCCAAGCAGCTCTCAAGGAAACTCAGTTTTCACACGCTATGCTTAGTGCCCTTTGAGTGCCTAGGACTGAAATGAAGCTTGGTGAGCATCCCACACAAACGAATGCTCCACATGCGGGTTTCACATGCCACCAACTCCACATTCTCAGGCAACTTCAGCGCCACAGCTGTTTTCAGATAGCCCTCAATGCAAAGACTCTAGATGCAAATATTGTGTGAGAGCTAATTCAATCAAGGAAACACTGCATGTTGATGAAGGGCATATTGAAGAAGGATCAGCCGAGTGGTTCTTGTGGGAGAACAACTACATTTGGCTCACTAACTTCACACACCGTCAGGCTTCCAAGCAGCTCTCAAGGAAACTCAGGTTTCACACTCTATGCTTAGTGCCCTTTGTGTGCCTAGGACTGAAATGAAGCTTGGTGAGCATCCCACATAAACGAAAGCTCCACATGCGGGTTTCACATGCCACCAACTCCACATTCTCAGGCAACTTCAGCGCCACAGCCATTTTCAGATAGCCCTCAATGCAAACGCTCTAGACGCAAATATTGGTGTGAGAGCTAATTCAATCAAGGAAACACTGCATGTTGGTGAAGGGCATATTGAAGAAGGATCAGCCGAGTGGTTCTTGTGGGAGAACAGCTCCATTTGGCTCACTAACTTCACACACCTTCAGGCTTCTAAGCAGCTCTCAAGGAAAGTCAGTTTTTACACTCTATGCTTAGTGCCCTTTGAGTGCATTATCTAGGAATGAACCTGGTAGAGCACCCCACACAAACGAATGCTCCACATGCGGGTTTCACATGCCACCAACTCCACATTCTCAGGCAACTTCAGCGCCACAGCCGTTTTCAGATAGCCCACAATGCAAACGCTCTAGACGCAAATATTGGTGTAAGAGCTAATTCAATCAAGGAAACACTGCATGTTGGTGAAGGGCATATTGAAGAAGGATCAGCCGAGTGGTTCTTGTGGGAGAACAACTCCATTTGGCTCACTAACTTCACACACCATCAGGCTTCCAAGCAGCTCTCAAGGAAACTCAGTTTTTACACTCTATGCTTAGTGCCCTTTGAGTGCCTAGGACTGAAACGAAGCTTGGTGAGCATCCCACACAAACGAATGCTCCACATGCGGGCTTCACATGCCACCAACTCCACATTCTCAGGCAACTTCAGCGCCACAGCCGTTTTCAGATAGCCCTCAATGCAAAGGCTCTAGACGCAAATATTGGTGTGAGAGCTAATTCAATCAAGGAAACACTGCATGTTGGTGAAGGGCATATTGAAGAAGGATCAGCCGAGTGGTTCTTGTGGGAGAACAACTCCATTTGGCTCACTAACTGCACACACCATCAGGCTTCCAAGCAGGTCTCAAGGAAACTCAGTTTTCACACTCTATGCTTAGTGCCCTTTGAGTGCCTAGGACTGAAATGAAGCTTGGTGAGCATCCCACACAAACGAATGCTCCACATGCGGGTTTCACATGCCACCAACTCCACATACTCAGGCAACTTCAGCGCCACAGCCGTTTTCAGATAGCCCACAATGCAAACGCTCTAGACGCAAATATTGGTGTGAGAGCTAATTCAATCAAGGAAACACTGCATGTTGGTGAAGGGCATATTGAAGAAGGATCAGCCTAGTGGTTCTTGTGGGAGAACAACTCCATTTGGCTCACTAACTTCACACACCATCAGGCTTCCAAGCAGCTCTCAAGGAAACTCAGTTTTTACACTCTATGCTTAGTGCCCTTTGAGTGCATTATCTAGGAATGAACCTGGTAGAGCATCCCACACAAACGAATGCTCCACATGCGGGTTTCACATGCCACCAACTCCACATTCTCAGGCAACTTCAGCGCCACAGCTGTTTTCAGATAGCCCTCAATGCAAAGACTCTAGATGCAAATATTGTGTGAGAGCTAATTCAATCAAGGAAACACTGCATGTTGATGAAGGGCATATTGAAGAAGGATCAGCCGAGTGGTTCTTGTGGGAGAACAACTACATTTGGCTCACTAACTTCACACACCGTCAGGCTTCCAAGCAGCTCTCAAGGAAACTCAGGTTTCACACTCTATGCTTAGTGCCCTTTGAGTGCCTAGGACTGAAATGAAGCTTGGTGAGCATCCCACATAAAGGAAAGCTCCACATGCGGGTTTCACATGCCACCAACTCCACATTCTCAGGCAACTTCAGCGCCACAGCCGTTTTCAGATAGCCCTCAATGCAAACGCTCTAGAAGCAAATATTGGTGTGAGAGCTAATTCAATCAAGGAAACACTGCATGTTGGTGAAGGGCATATTGAAGAAGGATCAGCCGAGTGGTTCTTGTGGGAGAACAGCTCCATTTGGCTCACTAACTTCACATGCCATCAGGCTTCCAAGCAGCTCTCAAGGAAAGTCAGTTTTTACACTCTATGCTTAGTGCCCTTTGAGTGCATTATCTAGGAATGAACCTGGTAGAGCACCCCACACAAACGAATGCTCCACATGCGGGTTTCACATGCCACCAACTCCACATTCTCAGGCAACTTCAGCGCCACAGCCGTTTTCAGATAGCCCACAATGCAAACGCTCTAGACGCAAATATTGGTGTGAGAGCTAATTCAATCAAGGAAACACTGCATGTTGGTGAAGGGCATATTGAAGAAGGATCAGCCGAGTGGTTCTTGTGGGAGAACAACTCCATTTGGCTCACTAACTTCACACACCATCAGGCTTCCAAGCAGCTCTCAAGGAAACTCAGTTTTTACACTCTATGCTTAGTGCCCTTTGAGTGCCTAGGACTGAAACGAAGCTTGGTGAGCATCCCACACAAACGAATGCTCCACATGCGGGCTTCACATGCCACCAACTCCACATTCTCAGGCAACTTCAGCGCCACAGCCGTTTTCAGATAGCCCTCAATGCAAAGGCTCTAGACGCAAAAATTGGTGTGAGAGCTAATTCAATCAAGGAAACACTGCATGTTGGTGAAGGGCATATTGAAGAAGGATCAGCCGAGTGGTTCTTGTGGGAGAACAACTCCATTTGGCTCACTAACTTCACACACCATCAGGCTTCCAAGCAGGTCTCAAGGAAACTCAGTTTTCACACTCTATGCTTAGTGCCCTTTGAGTGCCTAGGACTGAAATGAAGCTTGGTGAGCATCCCACACAAACGAATGCTCCACATGCGGGTTTCACATGCCACCAACTCCACATTCTCAGGCAACTTCAGCGCCACAGCCGTTTTCAGATAGCCCACAATGCAAACGCTCTAGACGCAAATATTGGTGTGAGAGCTAATAATTCAATCAAGGAAACACTGCATGTTGATGAAGGGCATATTGAAGAAGGATCAGCCGAGTGGTTATTGTGGGAGAACAACTCCATTTGGCTCACTAACTGCACACACCATCAGGCTTCCAAGCAGGTCTCAAGGAAACTCAGTTTTCACACGCTATGCTTAGTGCCCTTTGAGTGCCTAGGACTGAAATGAAGCTTGGTGAGCATCCCACACAAACGAATGCTCCACATGCGGGTTTCACATGCCACCAACTCCACATTCTCAGGCAACTTCAGCGCCACAGCTGTTTTCAGATAGCCCTCAATGCAAAGACTCTAGATGCAAATATTGTGTGAGAGCTAATTCAATCAAGGAAACACTGCATGTTGATGAAGGGCATAGTGAAGAAGGATCAGCCGAGTGGTTCTTGTGGGAGAACAACTACATTTGGCTCACTAACTTCACACACCGTCAGGCTTCCAAGCAGCTCTCAAGGAAACTCAGGTTTCACACTCTATGCTTAGTGCCCTTAGAGTGCCTAGGACTGAAATGAAGCTTGGTGAGCATCCCACATAAAGGAAAGCTCCACATGCGGGTTTCACATGCCAACAACTCCACATTCTCAGGCAACTTCAGCGCCACAGCCGTTTTCAGATAGCCCTCAATGCAAACGCTCTAGACGCAAATATTGGTGTGAGAGCTAATTCAATCAAGGAAACACTGCATGTTGGTGAAGGGCATATTGAAGAAGGATCAGCCGAGTGGTTCTTGTGGGAGAACAGCTCCATTTGGCTCACTAACTTCACACTCCATCAGGCTTCTAAGCAGCTCTCAAGGAAACTCAGTTTTTACACTCTATGCTTAGTGCCCTTTGAGTGCATTATCTAGGAATGAACCTGGTAGAGCACCCCACACAAACGAATGCTCCACATGCGGGTTTCACATGCCACCAACTCCACATTCTCAGGCAACTTCAGCGCCACAGCCGTTTTCAGATAGCCCACAATGCAAACGCTCTAGACGCAAATATTGGTGTGAGAGCTAATTCAATCAAGGAAACACTGCATGTTGGTGAAGGGCATATTGAAGAAGGATCAGCCGAGTGGTTCTTGTGGGAGAACAACTCCATTTGGCTCACTAACTTCACACACCATCAGGCTTCCAAGCAGCTCTCAAGGAAACTCAGTTTTCACATTCTATGCTTAGTGCCCTTTGAGTGCCTAGAACTGAAATGAAGCTTGGTGAGCATCCCACACAAACGAATGCTCCACATGCGGGTTTCACATGCCACCAACTCCACATTCTCAGGCAACTTCAGCGCCACAGCCGTTTTTAGATAGCCCTCAATGCAAAGGCTCTAGACGCAAATATTGGTGTGAGAGCTAATTCAATCAAGGAAACACTGCATGTTGGTGAAGGGCATATTGAAGAAGGATCAGCCGAGTGGTTCTTGTGGGAGAACAACTCCATTTGGCTCACTAACTTCACACACCATCAGGCTTCCAAGCAGCTCTCAAGGAAACTCAGTTTTCACACTCTATGCTTAGTGCCCTTTGAGTGCCTAGGACTGAAATGAAGCTTGGTGAGCATCCCACACAAACGAATGCTCCACATGCGCGTTTCACATGCCACCAACTCCACATTCTCAGGCAACTTCAGCGCCACAGCTGTTTTCAGATAGCCCTCAATGCAAAGACTCTAGATGCAAATATTGGTGTGAGAGCTAATTCAATCAAGGAAACACTGCATGTTGATGAAGGGCATATTGAAGAAGGATCAGCCGAGTGGTTCTTGTGGGAGAACAACTACATTTGGCTCACTAACTTCACACACCGTCAGGCTTCCAAGCAGCTCTCAAGGAAACTCAGGTTTCACACTCTATGCTTAGTGCCCTTTGAGTGCCTAGGACTGAAATGAAGCTTGGTGAGCATCCCACATAAACGAAAGCTCCACATGCGGGTTTCACATGCCACCAACTCCACATTCTCAGGCAACTTCAGCGCCACAGCCGTTTTCAGATAGCCCTCAATGCAAACGCTCTAGACGCAAATATTGGTGTGAGAGCTAATTCAATCAAGGAAACACTGCATGTTGGTGAAGGGCATATTGAAGAAGGATCAGCCGAGTGGTTCTTGTGGGAGAACAGCTCCATTTGGCTCACTAACTTCACACGCCATGAGGCTTCTAAGCAGCTCTCAAGGAAAGTCAGTTTTTACACTCTATGCTTAGTGCCCTTTGAGTGCATTATCTAGGAATGAACCTGGTAGAGCACCCCACACAAACGAATGCTCCACATGCGGGTTTCACATGCCACCAACTCCACATTCTCAGGCAACTTCAGCGCCACAGCCGTTTTCAGATAGCCCACAATGCAAACGCTCTAGACGCAAATATTGGTGTGAGAGCTAATTCAATCAAGGAAACACTGCATGTTGGTGAAGGGCATATTGAAGAAGGATCAGCCGAGTGGTTCTTGTGGGAGAACAACTCCATTTGGCTCACTAGCTTCACACACCATCAGGCTTCCAAGCAGCTCTCAAGGAAACTCAGTTTTCACACTCTATGCTTAGTGCCCTTTGAGTGCCTAGGACTGAAACGAAGCTTGGTGAGCATCCCACACAAACGAATGCTCCACATGCGGGCTTCACATGCCACCAACTCCACATTCTCAGGCAACTTCAGCGCCACAGCCGTTTTCAGATAGCCCTCAATGCAAAGGCTCTAGACGCAAATATTGGTGTGAGAGCTAATTCAATCAAGGAAACACTGCATGTTGGTGAAGGGCATATTGAAGAAGGATCAGCCGAGTGGTTCTTGTGGGAGAACAACTCCATTTGGCTCACTAACTTCACACACCATCAGGCTTCCAAGCAGCTCTCAAGGAAACTCAGTTTTCACACTCTATGCTTAGTGCCCTTTGAGTGCCTAGGACTGAAATGAAGCTTGGTGAGCATCCCACACAAACGAATGCTCCACATGCGGGTTTCACATGCCACCAACTCCACATTCTCAGGCAACTTCAGCGCCACAGACGTTTTCAGATAGCCCACAATGCAAACGCTCTAGACGCAAATATTGGTGTGAGAGCTAATTCAATCAAGGAAACACTGCATGTTGGTGAAGGGCATATTGTGAAGGATCAGCCGAGTGGTTCTTGTGGGAGAACAACTCCATTTGGCTCACTAACTTCACACACCATCAGGCTTCCAAGCAGCTCTCAAGGAAACTCAGTTTTCACACTCTATGCTTAGTGCCCTTTGAGTGCCTAGGACTGAAATGAAGCTTGGTGAGCATCCCACACAAACGAATGCTCCACATGCGCGTTTCACATGCCACCAACTCCACATTCTCAGGCAACTTCAGCGCCACAGCTGTTTTCAGATAGCCCTCAATGCAAAGACTCTAGATGCAAATATTGTGTGAGAGCTAATTCAATCAAGGAAACACTGCATGTTGATGAAGGGCATATTGAAGAAGGATCAGCCGAGTGGTTCTTGTGGGAGAACAACTACATTTGGCTCACTAACTTCACACACCGTCAGGCTTCCAAGCAGCTCTCAAGGAAACTCAGGTTTCACACTCTATGCTTAGTGCCCTTTGAGTGCCTAGGACTGAAATGAAGCTTGGTGAGCATCCCACACAAACGAAAGCTCCACATGCGGGTTTCACATGCCACCAACTCCACATTCTCAGGCAACTTCAGCGCCACAGCCGTTTTCAGATAGCCCTCAATGCAAACGCTCTAGACGCAAATATTGGTGTGAGAGCTAATTCAATCAAGGAAACACTGCATGTTGGTGAAGGGCATATTGAAGAAGGATCAGCCGAGTGGTTCTTGTGGGAGAACAGCTCCATTTGGCTCACTAACTTCACACGCCATGAGGCTTCTAAGCAGCTCTCAAGGAAAGTCAGTTTTTACATTCTATGCTTAGTGCCCTTTGAGTGCATTATCTAGGAATGAACCTGGTAGAGCACCCCACACAAACGAATGCTCCACATGCGGGTTTCACATGCCACCAACTCCACATTCTCAGGCAACTTCAGCGCCACAGCCGTTTTCAGATAGCCCACAATGCAAAGGCTCTAGACGCAAATATTGGTGTGAGAGCTAATTCAATCAAGGAAACACTGCATGTTGGTGAAGGGCATATTGAAGAAGGATCAGCCGAGTGGTTCTTGTGGGAGAACAACTCCATTTGGCTCACTAACGTCACACACCATCAGGCTTCCAAGCAGCTCTCAAGGAAACTCAGTTTTTACACTCTATGCTTAGTGCCCTTTGAGTGCCTAGGACTGAAACGAAGCTTGGTGAGCATCCCACACAAACGAATGCTCCACATGCGGGCTTCACATGCCACCAACTCCACATTCTCAGGCAACTTCAGCGCCACAGCCGTTTTCAGATAGCCCTCAATGCAAAGGCTCTAGACGCAAATATTGGTGTGAGAGCTAATTCAATCAAGGAAACACTGCATGTTGGTGAAGGGCATATTGAAGAAGGATCAGCCGAGTGGTTCTTGTGGGAGAACAACTCCATTTGGCTCACTAACTTCACACACCATCAGGCTTCCAAGCAGCTCTCAAGGAAACTCAGTTTTCACACTCTATGCTTAGTGCCCTTTGAGTGCCTAGGACTGAAATGAAGCTTGGTGAGCATCCCACACAAACGAATGCTCCACATGCGGGTTTCACATGCCACCAACTCCACATTCACAGGCAACTTCAGCGCCACAGCCGTTTTCAGATAGCCCACAATGCAAACGCTCTAGACGCAAATATTGGTGTGAGAGCTAATTCAATCAAGGAAACACTGCATGTTGGTGAAGGGCATATTGAAGAAGGATCAGCCGAGTGGTTCTTGTGGGAGAACAACTCCATTTGGCTCACTAACTTCACACACCATCAGGCTTCCAAGCAGCTCCCAAGGAAACTCAGTTTTCACACTCTATGCTTAGTGCCCTTTGAGTGCCTAGGACTGAAATGAAGCTTGGTGAGCATCCCACACAAACGAATGCTCCACATGCGGGTTTCACATGCCACCACTCCACATTCACAGGCAACTTCAGCGCCACAGCCGTTTTCAGATAGCCCCACAATGCAAACGCCTCTAGACGCAAATATTGGTGTGAGAGCTAATTCAATCAAGGAAACACTGCATGTTGGTGAAGGGCATATTGAAGAAGGATCAACCGAGTGGTTCTTGTGGGAGAACAACTCCATTTGGCTCACTACTTCACACACCATCAGGCTTCCAAGCAGCTCTCAAGGAAACTCAGTTTTTACACTCTATGCTTAGTGCCCTTTGAGTGCATTATCTAGGGAATGAACCTGGTAGAGCATCCCACACAAACGAATGCTCCACATGCGGGTTTCACATGGAACCAACTCCACATTCTCAGGCAACTTCAGCGCCACAGCCGTTTTCAGATAGCCCCTCAATGCAAAGGGCTCTAGACGCAAATATTGGGTGTGAGAGCTAATTCAATCAAGGAAACACTGCATGTTGGTGAAGGGCATATTGAAGAAGGATCAGCCGAGTGGTTCTTGTGGGAGCAACAACCTCCATTTGGCTCACTAACTTCACACACCATCAGGCTTCCAAGCAGCTCTCAAGGAAACTCAGATTTCACACTCTATGCTTAGTGCCCTTTGAGTGCCTAGGACTGAAATGAAGCTTGGTGAGCATCCCACACAAACGAATGCTCCACATGCGGGTTTCACATGCCACCAACTCCACATTCTCAGGCAACTTCAGCGCCACAGCCGTTTTCAGAAAGCCCTCAATGCAAAGACTCTAGACGCAAATATTGGTGTGAGAGCTAATTCAATCAAGGAAACACTGCATGTTGGTGAAGGGCATATTGAAGAAGGATCAGCCGAGTGGTTCTTGTGGGAGAACAACTCCATTTGGCTCACTAACTTCACACACCATCAGGCTTCCAAGCAGCTCTCAAGGAAAGTCAGTTTTTACACTCTATGCTTAGTGCCCTTTGAGTGCATTATCTAGGAATGAACCTGCTAGAGCATCCCACACAAACGAATGCTCCACATGCGGGTTCACATGCCACCAACTCCACATTCTCAGGCAACTTCAGCGCCACAGCTGTTTTCAGATAGCCCTCAATGCAAAGATTCTAGATGCAATAATTGTGTGAGAGCTAATTCAATCAAGGAAACACTGCATGTTGGTGAAGGGCATATTGAAGAAGGATCAGCCGAGTGGTTCTTGTGGGAGAACAACTCCATTTGGCTCACTAATTTCACCCAACATCAAGGCTTCCAAGCAGCTCTCAAGGAAACTTAGTTGTCACACTCTATGCTTAGTGCCCTTTGAGTGCATTATCTAGGAATGAACCTGGTAGAGCATCCCACACAAACGAATGCTCCACATGCGGGTTTCACATGCCACCAACTCCACATTCTCAGGCAACTTCAGCGCCACAGCCGTTTTCAGATAGCCCTCAATGCAAACGCTCTACACGCAAATATTGGTGTGAGAGCTAATTCAATCAAGGAAACACTGCATGTTGGTGAAGGGCATATTGAAGAAGGATCAGCCGAGTGGTTCTTGTGGGAGAACAACTCCATTTGGCTCACTAGCTTCACACACCATCAGGCTTCCAAGCAGCTCTCAAGGAAACTCAGTTTTCACACTCTATGCTTAGTGCCCTTTGAGTGCATTATCTAGGAATGAACCTGGTAGAGCATCCCACACAAACGAATGCTCCACATGCGGGTTTCACATGCTACCAACTCCACATTCTCAGGCAACTTCAGCGCCACAGCCGTTTTCAGATAGCCCTCAATGCAAAGGCTCTAGACGCAAAGATTGGTGTGAGAGCTAATTCAATCAAGGAAACACTGCATTTTGGTGAAGGGCATATTGAAGAAGGATCAGCCGATTGGTTCTTGTGGGAGAACAACTACATTTGGCTCACTAACTTTACACACCATCAGGCTTCCAAGCAGATCTCAAGGAAACTCAGTTTTCACACTCTATGCTTAGTGCCCTTTGAGTGCCTAGGACTGAAATGAAGCTTGGTGAGCATCCCACACAAACGAATGCTCCACATGCGGGTTTCACATGCCACCAACTCCACATTCACAGGCAACTTCAGCGCCACAGCTGTTTTCAGATAGCCCTCAATGCAAAGGCTCTAGATGCAAATATTGTGTGAGAACTAATTCAATCAAGGAAACACTGCATGTTGGTGAAGGGCAAATTGAAGAAGGATCAGCCGAGTGGTTCTTGTGGGAGAACAACTCCATTTGGCTCACTAACTTCACACACCATCACGCTTCCAAGCAGATCTCAAGGAAACTCAGTTTTCACACTCTATGCTTAGTGCCCTTTGAGTGCATTATCTAGGAATGAACCTGGTAGAGCATCCCACACAAACGAATGCTCCACATGCGGGTTTCACATGCCACAGACTCCACATTCACAGGCAACTTCAGCGCCACAGCCGTTTTCAGATAGCCCTCAATGCAAAGGCTCTAGACGCAAATATTGGTGTAATTGCTAATTCAATCAAGGAAACACTGCATGTTGGTGAAGGGCATATTGAAGAAGGATCAGCCGAGTGGTTCTTGTGGGAGAACAACTCCATTTGGCTCACTAGCTTCACACACCATCAGGCTTCCAAGCAGCTCTCAAGGAAACTCAGTTTTCACACTCTATGCTTAGTGCCCTTTGAGTACCTAGGACTGAAATGAAGCTTGGTGAGCATCCCACACAAACGAATGCTCCACATGCGGGTTTCACATGCCACCAACTCCACATTCTCAGGCAACTTCAGCGCCACAGCCGTTTTCAGAAAGCCCTCAATGCAAAGACTCTAGACGCAAATATTGGTGTGAGAGCTAATTCAATCAAGGAAACACTGCATGTTGGTGAAGGGCATATTGAAGAAGGATCAGCCGAGTGGTTCTTGTGGGAGAACAACTCCATTTGGCTCACTAACTTCACACACCATCAGGCTTCCAAGCAGCTCTCAAGGAAAGTCAGTTTTTACACTCTATGCTTAGTGCCCTTTGAGTGCATTATCTAGGAATGAACCTGGTAGAGCATCCCACACAAACGAATGCTCCACATGCGGGTTTCACATGCCACCAACTCCACATTCTCAGGCAACTTCAGCGCCACAGCTGTTTTCAGATAGCCTTCAATGCAAAGATTCTAGATGCAATAATTGTGTGAGAGCTAATTCAATCAAGGAAACACTGCATGTTGATGAAGGGCATATTGAAGAAGGATCAGCCGAGTGGTTCTTGTGGGAGAACAACTCCATTTGGCTCACTAACTTCACACACCATCAATCTTCCAAGCAGCTCTCAAGGAAACTCAGTTTTCACACTCTATGCTTAGTGCCCTTTGAGTGCATTATCTAGGAATGAACCTGGTAGAGCATCCCACACAAACGAATGCTCCACATGCGGGTTTCACATGCCACCAACTCCACATTCTCAGGCAACTTCAGCGCCACAGCCGTTTTCAGATAGCCCTCAATGCAAAGGCTCTACACGCAAAGATTGGTGTGAGAGCTAATTCAATCAAGGAAACACTGCATGTTGATGAAGGGCATATTGCAGAAGGATCAGCCGAGTGGTTCTTGTGGGAGAACAACTCCATTTGGCTCACTAACTTCACACACCATCAGGCTTCCAAGCAGCTCTCAAGGAAACTTAGTTTTCACACTCTATGCTTAGTGCCCTTTGAGTGCATTATCTAGGAATGAACCTGGTAGAGCATCCCACACAAACGAATGCTCCACATGCGGGTTTCACATGCCACCAACTCCACATTCTCAGGCAACTTCAGCGCCACAGCTGTTTTCAGATAGCCCTCAATGCAAAGACTCTAGATGCAAATATTGTGTGAGAGCTAATTCAATCAAGGAAACACTGCATGTTGATGAAGGGCATATTGAAGAAGGATCAGCCGAGTGGTTCTTGTGGGAGAACAGCTCCATTTGGCTCACTAACTTCACACACCGTCAGGCTTCCAAGCAGCTCTCAAGGAAACTCAGGTTTCACACTCTATGCTTAGTGCCCTTTGAGTGCCTAGGACTGAAATGAAGCTTGGTGAGCATCCCACATAAACGAAAGCTCCACATGCGGGTTTCACATGCCACCAACTCCACATTCTCAGGCAACTTCAGCGCCACAGCCGTTTTCAGATAGCCCTCAATGCAAACGCTCTAGACGCAAATATTGGTGTGAGAGCTAATTCAATCAAGGAAACACTGCATGTTGGTGAAGGGCATATTGAAGAAGGATCAGCCGAGTGGTTCTTGTGGGAGAACAGCTCCATTTGGCTCACTAACTTCACACGCCATGAGGCTTCTAAGCAGCTCTCAAGGAAAGTCAGTTTTTACATTCTATGCTTAGTGCCCTTTGAGTGCATTATCTAGGAATGAACCTGGTAGAGCACCCCACACAAACGAATGCTCCACATGCGGGTTTCACATGCCACCAACTCCACATTCTCAGGCAACTTCAGCGCCACAGCCGTTTTCAGATAGCCCACAATGCAAAGGCTCTAGATGCAAATATTGTGTGAGAGCTAATTCAATCAAGGAAACACTGCATGTTGATGAAGGGCATATTGAAGAAGGATCAGCCGAGTGGTTCTTGTGGGAGAACAACTCCATTTGGCTCACTAACTTCACACACCGTCAGGCTTCCAAGCAGCTCTCAAGGAAACTCAGGTTTCACACTCTATGCTTAGTGCCCTTTGAGTGCCTAGGACTGAAATGAAGCTTGGTGAGCATCCCACATAAACGAAAGCTCCACATGCGGGTTTCACATGCCACCAACTCCACATTCTCAGGCAACTTCAGCGCCACAGCCGTTTTCAGATAGCCCTCAATGCAAACGCTCTAGACGCAAATATTGGTGTGAGAGCTAATTCAATCAAGGAAACACTGCATGTTGGTGAAGGGCATATTGAAGAAGGATCAGCCGAGTGGTTCTTGTGGGAGAACAACTCCATTTGGCTCACTAACGTCACACACCATCAGGCTTCCAAGCAGCTCTCAAGGAAACTCAGTTTTTACACTCTATGCTTAGTGCCCTTTGAGTGCCTAGGACTGAAACGAAGCTTGGTGAGCATCCCACACAAACGAATGCTCCACATGCGGGCTTCACATGCCACCAACTCCACATTCTCAGGCAACTTCAGCGCCACAGCCGTTTTCAGATAGCCCTCAATGCAAAGGCTCTAGACGCAAATATTGGTGTGAGAGCTAATTCAATCAAGGAAACACTGCATGTTGGTGAAGGGCATATTGAAGAAGGATCAGCCGAGTGGTTCTTGTGGGAGAACAACTCCATTTGGCTCACTAACTTCACACACCATCAGGCTTCCAAGCAGCTCTCAAGGAAACTCAGTTTTCACACTCTATGCTTAGTGCCCTTTGAGTGCCTAGGACTGAAATGAAGCTGGTAGAGCATCCCACACAAACGAATGCTCCGCATGCGGGTTTCACATGCCACCAACTCCACATTCACAGGCAACTTCAGCGCCACAGCCGTTTTCAGATAGCCCACAATGCAAACGCTCTAGACGCAAATATTGGTGTGAGAGCTAATTCAATCAAGGAAACACTGCATGTTGGTGAAGGGCATATTGTGATGGATCAGCCGAGTGGTTCTTGTGGGAGAACAACTCCATTTGGCTCACTAACTTCACACACCATCAGGCTTCCAAGCAGCTCCCAAGGAAACTCAGTTTTCACACTCTATGCTTAGTGCCCTTTGAGTGCCTAGGACTGAAATGAAGCTTGGAGAGCATCCCACACAAACGAATGCTCCACATGCGGGTTTCACATGCCACCACTCCACATTCACAGGCAACTTCAGCGCCACAGCCGTTTTCAGATAGCCCACAATGCAAACGCTCTAGACGCAAATATTGGTGTGAGAGCTAATTCAATCAAGGAAACACTGCATGTTGGTGAAGGGCATATTGAAGAAGGATCAGCCGAGTGGTTCTTGTGGGAGAACAACTCCATTTGGCTCACTAACTTCACACACCATCAGGCTTCCAAGCAGCTCTCAAGGAAACTCAGTTTTCACAATCTATGCTTAGTGCCCTTTGAGTGCATTATCTAGGAATGAACCTGGTAGAGCATCCCACACAAACGAATGCTCCACATGCGGGTTTCACATGCCACCAACTCCACATTCTCAGGCAACTTCAGCGCCACAGCCGTTTTCAGATAGCCCTCAATGCAAAGGCTCTAGACGCAAATATTGGTGTGAGAGCTAATTCAATCAAGGAAACACTGCATGTTGGTGAAGGGCATATTGAAGAAGGATCAGCCGAGTGGTTCTTGTGGGAGAACAACTCCATTTGGCTCACTAACTTCACACACCATCAGGCTTCCAAGCAGCTCTCAAGGAAACTCAGTTTTCACACTCTATGCTTAGTGCCCTTTGAGTGCCTAGGACTGAAATGAAGCTTGGTGAGCATCCCACACAAACGAATGCTCCACATGCGGGTTTCACATGCCACCAACTCCACATTCTCAGGCAACTTCAGCGCCACAGCCGTTTTCAGAAAGCCCTCAATGCAAAGACTCTAGACGCAAATATTGGTGTGAGAGCTAATTCAATCAAGGAAACACTGCATGTTGGTGAAGGGCATATTGAAGAAGGATCAGCCGAGTGGTTCTTGTGGGAGAACAACTCCATTTGGCTCACTAAACTTCACACACCATCAGGCTTCCAAGCAGCTCTCAAAGGAAACTCAGTTTTTACACTCTATGCTTAGTGCCCTTTGAGTGCATTATCTAGGAATGAACCTGCTAGAGCATCCCACACAAACGAATGCTCCACATGCGGGTTTCACATGCCACCAAACTCCCACATTCTCAGGCAACTTCAGCGCCACAGCTGTTTTCAGATAGCCCTCAATGCAAAGATTCTAGATGCAATAATTGTGTGAGAGCTAATTCAATCAAGGAAACACTGCATGTTGGTGAAGGGCATATTGAAGAAGGATCAGCCGAGTGGTTCTTGTGGGAGAACAACTCCATTTGGCTCACTAATTTCACCCAACATCAAGGCTTCCAAGCAGCTCTCAAGGAAACTTTGTTGTCACACTCTATGCTTAGTGCCCTTTGAGTGCATTATCTAGGAATGAACCTGGTAGAGCATCCCACACAAACGAATGCTCCACATGCGGGTTTCACATGCCACCAACTCCACATTCTCAGGCAACTTCAGCGCCACAGCCGTTTTCAGATAGCCCTCAATGCAAACGCTCTACACGCAAATATTGGTGTGAGAGCTAATTCAATCAAGGAAACACTGCATGTTGGTGAAGGGCATATTGAAGAAGGATCAGCCGAGTGGTTCTTGTGGGAGAACAACTCCATTTGGCTCACTAGCTTCACACACCATCAGGCTTCCAAGCAGCTCTCAAGGAAACTCAGTTTTCACACTCTATGCTTAGTGCCCTTTGAGTGCATTATCTAGGAATGAACCTGGTAGAGCATCCCACACAAACGAATGCTCCACATGCGGGTTTCACATGCTACCAACTCCCACATTCTCAGGCAACTTCAGCGCCACAGCCGTTTTCAGATAGCCCTCAATGCAAAGGCTCTAGACGCAAAGATTGGTGTGAGAGCTAATTCAATCAAGGAAACACTGCATTTTGGTGAAGGGCATATTGAAGAAGGATCAGCCGATTGGTTCTTGTGGGAGAACAACTACATTTGGCTCACTAACTTTACACACCATCAGGCTTCCAAGCAGATCTCAAGGAAACTCAGTTTTTCCACACTCTATGCTTAGTGCCCTTTGAGTGCCTAGGACTGAAATGAAGCTTGGTGAGCATCCCACACAAACGAATGCTCCACATGCGGGTTTCACATGCCACCAACTCCACATTCACAGGCAACTTCAGCGCCACAGCTGTTTTCAGATAGCCCTCAATGCAAAGGCTCTAGATGCAAATATTGTGTGAGAACTAATTCAATCAAGGAAACACTGCATGTTGGTGAAGGGCAAATTGAAGAAGGATCAGCCGAGTGGTTCTTGTGGGAGAACAACTCCATTTGGCTCACTAACTTCACACACCATCACGCTTCCAAGCAGATCTCAAGGAAACTCAGTTTTCACACTCTATGCTTAGTGCCCTTTGAGTGCATTATCTAGGAATGAACCTGGTAGAGCATCCCACACAAACGAATGCTCCACATGCGGGTTTCACATGCCACAGACTCCACATTCACAGGCAACTTCAGCGCCACAGCCGTTTTCAGATAGCCCTCAATGCAAAGGCTCTAGACGCAAATATTGGTGTAATTGCTAATTCAATCAAGGAAACACTGCATGTTGGTGAAGGGCATATTGAAGAAGGATCAGCCGAGTGGTTCTTGTGGGAGAACAACTCCATTTGGCTCACTAGCTTCACACACCATCAGGCTTCCAAGCAGCTCTCAAAGGAAACTCAGTTTTCACACTCTATGCTTAGTGCCCTTTGAGTACCTAGGACTGAAATGAAGCTTGGTGAGCATCCCACACAAACGAATGCTCCACATGCGGGTTTCACATGCCACCAACTCCACATTCTCAGGCAACTTCAGCGCCACAGCCGTTTTCAGAAAGCCCTCAATGCAAAGACTCTAGACGCAAATATTGGTGTGAGAGCTAATTCAATCAAGGAAACACTGCATGTTGGTGAAGGGCATATTGAAGAAGGATCAGCCGAGGTGGTTCTTGTGGGAGAACAACTCCATTTGGCTCACTAACTTCACACACCATCAGGCTTCCAAGCAGCTCTCAAGGAAAGTCAGTTTTTACACTCTATGCTTAGTGCCCTTTGAGTGCATTATCTAGGAATGAACCTGCTAGAGCATCCCACACAAACGAATGCTCCACATGCGGGTTTCACATGCCACCAACTCCACATTCTCAGGCAACTTCAGCGCCACAGCTGTTTTCAGATAGCCTTCAATGCAAAGATTCTAGATGCAATAATTGTGTGAGAGCTAATTCAATCAAGGAAACACTGCATGTTGATGAAGGGCATATTGAAGAAGGATCAGCCGAGTGGTTCTTGTGGGCGAGAACAACTCCATTTGGCTCACTAACTTCACACACCATCAATCTTCCAAGCAGCTCTCAAGGAAACTCAGTTTTCACACTCTATGCTTAGTGCCCTTTGAGTGCATTATCTAGGAATGAACCTGGTAGAGCATCCCACACAAACGAATGCTCCACATGCGGGTTTCACATGCCACCAACTCCACATTCTCAGGCAACTTCAGCGCCACAGCCGTTTTCAGATAGCCCTCAATGCAAAGGCTCTACACGCAAAGATTGGTGTGAGAGCTAATTCAATCAAGGAAACACTGCATGTTGATGAAGGGCATATTGCAGAAGGATCAGCCGAGTGGTTCTTGTGGGGAGAACAACTCCATTTGGCTCACTAACTTCACACACACCATCAGGCCTTCCAAGCAGCTCTCAAGGAAACTTAGCTCTATGCTTAGTGCCCTTTGAGTGCATTATCTAGGAATGAACCTGGTAGAGCATCCCACACAAACGAATGCTCCACATGCGGGTTTCACATGCCACCAACTCCACATTCTCAGGCAACTTCCGCGCCACAGCCGTTTTCAGATAGCCCTCAATGCAAACGCTCTAGACGCAAAGATTGGTGTGAGAGCTAATTCAATCAAGGAAACACTGCATTTTGGTGAAGGGCATATTGAAGAAGGATCAGCCGAGTGGTTCTTGTGGGAGAACAACTCCATTTGGCTCACTAGCTTTACACACCATCAATCTTCCAAGCAGCTCTCAAGGAAACTCAGTTTTCACACTCTATGCTTAGTGCCCTTTGAGTGCATTATCTAGGAATGAAACCTGGTAGAGCATCCCACACAAACGAATGCTCCACATGCGGGTTTCACATGCAACCAACTCCACATTCTCAGGCAACTTCAGCGCCACAGCCTTTTTCAGATAGCCCTCAATGCAAAGGCTCTAGACGCAAATATTGGTGTAAGAGCTAATTCAATCAAGGAAACACTGCATGTTGGTGAAGGGCATATTGAAGAAGGATCAGCCGAGTGGTTCTTGTGGGAGAACAACTCCATTTGGCTCACTAACTTCACACACCATCAGGCTTCCAAGCAGCTCTCAAGGAAACTCAGTTTTCACACTCTATGCTTAGTGCCCTTTGAGTGCCTAGGACTGAAATGAAGTTTGGTGAGCATCCCACACAAACGAATGCTCCACATGCGGGTTTCACATGCCACCAACTCCACATTCACAGGCAACTTCAGCGCCACAGCCGTTTTCAGATAGCCCTCAATGCAAAGACTCTAGATGCAAATATTGGTGTGAGAGCTTATTCAATCAAGGAAACACTGCATGTTGGTGAAGGGCATATTGAAGAAGGATCAGCTGAGTGGTTCTTGTGGGAAAACAACTCCATTTGGCTCACTAACGTCACACACCATCAGGCTTCCAAGCAGATCTCAAGGAAACTCAGTTTTCACACTCTATGCTTAGTGCCCTTTGAGTGCATTATCTAGGAATGAACCTGGTAGAGCATCCCACACAAACGAATGCTCCACATGCGGGTTTCACATGCCACCAACTCCACATTCACAGGCAACTTCAGCGCCACAGCCGTTTTCAGATAGCCCTCAATGCAAAGGCTCTAGACGCAAATATTGGTGTAATTGCTAATTCAATCAAGGAAACACTGCATGTTGGTGAAGGGCATATTGAAGAAGGATCAGCGGAGTGGTTCTTGTGGGAGAAACAACTCCATTTGGCTCACTAACTTCACACACCATCATGCTTCCAAGCAGCTCTCAAGGAAACTCAGTTTTCACACTCTATGCTTAGTGCCCTTTGAGTGCATTATCTAGGAATGAACCTGGTAGAGCATCCCACACAAACGAATGCTCCACATGCGGGTTTCACATGCTACCAACTCCACATTCTCAGGCAACTTCAGCGCCACAGCCGTTTTCAGATAGCCCTCAATGCAAAGGCTCTAGACGCAAAGATTGGTGTGAGAGCTAATTCAATCAAGGAAACACTGCATTTTGGTGAAGGGCATATTGAAGAAGGATCAGCCGATTGGTTCTTGTGGGAGAACAACTACATTTGGCTCACTAACTTTACACACCATCAGGCTTCCAAGCAGATCTCAAGGAAACTCAGTTTTCACACTCTATGCTTAGTGCCCTTTGAGTGCCTAGGACTGAAATGAAGCTTGGTGAGCATCCCACACAAACGAATGCTCCACATGCGGGTTTCACATGCCACCAACTCCACATTCACAGGCAACTTCAGCGCCACAGCTGTTTTCAGATAGCCCTCAATGCAAAGGCTCTAGATGCAAATATTGTGTGAGAACTAATTCAATCAAGGAAACACTGCATGTTGGTGAAGGGGCAAATTGAAGAAGGATCAGCCGAGTGGTTCTTGTGGGAGAACAACTCCATTTGGCTCACTAACTTCACACACCATCACGCTTCCAAGCAGATCTCAAGGAAACTCAGTTTTCACACTCTATGCTTAGTGCCCTTTGAGTGCATTATCTAGGAATGAACCTGGTAGAGCATCCCACACAAACGAATGCTCCCACATGCGGGTTTCACATGCCACAGACTCCACATTCACAGGCAACTTCAGCGCCACAGCCGTTTTCAGATAGCCCTCAATGCAAAGGCTCTAGACGCAAATATTGGTGTAATTGCTAATTCAATCAAGGAAACACTGCATGTTGGTGAAGGGCATATTGAAGAAGGATCAGCCGAGTGGTTCTTGTGGGAGAACAACTCCATTTGGCTCACTAGCTTCACACACCATCAGGCTTCCAAGCAGCTCTCAAGGAAAACTCAGTTTTCACACTCTATGCTTAGTGCCCTTTGAGTACCTAGGACTGAAATGAAGCTTGGTGAGCATCCCACACAAACGAATGCTCCACATGCGGGTTTCACATGCCACCAACTCCACATTCTCAGGCAACTTCAGCGCCACAGCCGTTTTCAGAAAGCCCCTCAATGCAAAGACTCTAGACGCAAATATTGGTGTGAGAGCTAATTCAATCAAGGAAACACTGCATGTTGGTGAAGGGCATATTGAAGAAGGATCAGCCGAGTGGTTCTTGTGGGAGAACAACTCCATTTGGCTCACTAACTTCACACACCATCAGGCTTCCAAGCAGCTCTCAAGGAAAGTCAGTTTTTACACTCTATGCTTAGTGCCCTTTGAGTGCATTATCTAGGAATGAACCTGGTAGAGCATCCCACACAAACGAATGCTCCACATGCGGGTTTCACATGCCACCAACTCCACATTCTCAGGCAACTTCAGCGCCACAGCCGTTTTCAGATAGCCCTCAATGCAAAGGCTCTACACGCAAAGATTGGTGTGAGAGCTAATTCAATCAAGGAAACACTGCATGTTGATGAAGGGCATATTGCAGAAGGATCAGCCGAGTGGTTCTTGTGGGAGAACAACTCCATTTGGCTCACTAACTTCACACACCATCAGGCTTCCAAGCAGCTCTCAAGGAAACTTAGTTTTCACACTCTATGCTTAGTGCCCTTTGAGTGCATTATCTAGGAATGAACCTGGTAGAGCATCCCACACAAACGAATGCTCCACATGCGGGTTTCACATGCCACCAACTCCACATTCTCAGGCAACTTCAGCGCCACAGCCGTTTTCAGATAGCCCTCAATGCAAACGCTCTAGACGCAAAGATTGGTGTGAGAGCTAATTCAATCAAGGAAACACTGCATTTTGGTGAAGGGCATATTGAAGAAGGATCAGCCGAGTGGTTCTTGTGGGAGAACAACTCCATTTGGCTCACTAGCTTTACACACCATCAATCTTCCAAGCAGCTCTCAAGGAAACTCAGTTTTCACACTCTATGCTTAGTGCCCTTTGAGTGCATTATCTAGGAATGAACCTGGTAGAGCATCCCACACAAACGAATGCTCCACATGCGGGTTTCACATGCAACCAACTC
>NW_026696502.1:0-59495 GCF_030435755.1 Ochotona princeps
TAGTGTTTCCTTGATTGAATTAGCTCTCACACCAATATTTGCGTCTAGAGCCTTTGCAATGAGGGCTATCTGAAAACGGCTGTGGCGCTGAAGTTGCCTGTGAATGTGGAGTTGGTGGCATGTGAAACCCGCATGTGGAGCATTCGTTTGTGTGGGATGCTCTACCAGGTTCATTTCAGTCCTAGCCATACAAAGGGCACTAAGCATAGAGTGTGAAAACTGAGTTTCCTTGAGAGCTGCTTGGAAGCCTGATGGTGTGTGAAGTTAGTGAGCCAAATGGAGTTGTTCTCCCACAAGAACCACTCGGCTGATCCTTCTTCAATATGCCCTTCACCAACATGCAGTGTTTCCTTGATTGAATTAGCTCTCACACCAATATTTGCGTCTAGAGCCTTTGCATTGAGGGCCATCTGAAAACGGCTGTGGATCTGAAGTTGCCTGTGAATGTGGAGTTGGTGGCATGTGAAACCCGCATGTGGAGCATTCGTTTGTGTGGGATGCTCTACCAGGGTCATTTCAGTCCTAGCCATACAAAGGGCACTAAGCATAGAGTGTGAAAACTGAGTTTCTTGAGAGCTGCTTGGAAGCCTGATGGTGTGTGAAGTTAGTGAGCCAAATGGAGTTGTTCTCCCACAAGAACCACTCGGCTGATCCTTCTTCAATATGCCCTTCACCAACATGCAGTGTTTCCTTGATTGAATTAGCTCTCACACCAATATTTGCGTCTAGAGCCTTTGCATTGAGGGCTATCTGAAAACGGCTGTGGCGCTGAAGTTGCCTGTGAATGTGGAGTTGGTGGCATGTGAAACCCGCATGTGGAGCATTCGTTTGTGTGGGATGCTCTACCAGGTTCATTTCAGTCCTAGCCATACAAAGGGCACTAAGCCTAGAGTGTGAAAACTGAGTTTCCTTGAGAGCTGCTTGGAAGCCTGATGGTGTGTGAAGTTAGTGAGCCAAATGGAGTTGTTCTCCCACAAGAACCACTCGGCTGATCCTTCTTCAATATGCCCTTCACCAACATGCAGTGTTTCCTTGATTGAATTAGCTCTCACACCAATATTTGCGTCTAGAGCCTTTGCAATGAGGGCTAACTGAAAACGGCTGTGGCGCTGAAGTTGCCTGTGAATGTGGAGTTGGTGGCATGTGAAACCCGCATGTGGAGCATTCGTTTGTGTGGGATGCTGAGCAAGCTTCGTTTCAGTCCTAGGTACTCAAAGGGCACTAAGCATAGAGTGTGAAAACTGAGTTTCCTTGAGAGCTGCTTGGAAGCCTGATGGTGTGTGTAGTGAGCCAAATGGAGTTGTTCTCCCACAAGAACCACTCGGCTGATCCTTCTTCAATATGCCCTTCACCAACATGCAGTGTTTCCTTCATTGAATTAGCTCTCACACCAATATTTGCGTCTAGAGCCTTTGCATTGAGGGCTATCTGAAAACGTCTGTGGCGCTGAAGTTGCCTGTGAATGTGGAGTTGGTGGCATGTGAAACCCGCATGTGGAGCATTCGTTTGTGTGGGATGCTCTACCAGGTTCATTCATAGATAATGCACTCAAAGGGCACTAAACATAGAGTGTGAAAACTGAGTTTCCTTGAGAGCTGCTTGGAAGCCTGATGGTGTGTGAAGTTAGTGAGCCAAATGGAGTTGTTCTCCCACAAGAATCACTCGGCTGATCCTTCTTCAATATGCCCTTCACCAACATGCAGTGTTTCCTTGATTGAATTAGCTCTCACACCAATATTTGCGTCTAGAGCCTTTGCATTGAGGGCTATCTGAAAACGGCTGTGGCGCTGAAGTTGCCTGTGAATGTGGAGTTGGTGGCATGTGAAACCCGCATGTGGAGCATTCGTTTGTGTGGGATGCTCTACCAGGTTCATTTCAGTCCTAGCCATACAAAGGGCACTAAGCATAGAGTGTGAAAACTGAGTTTCCTTGAGAGCTGCTTGGAAGCCTGATGGTGTGTGAAGTTAGTGAGCCAAATGGAGTTGTTCTCCCACAAGAACCACTCGGCTGATCCTTCTTCAATATGCCCTTCACCAACATGCAGTGTTTCCTTGATTGAATTAGCTCTCACACCAATATTTGCGTCTAGAGCCTTTGCAATGAGGGCTATCTGAAAACAGCTGTGGCGCTGAAGTTGCCTGTGAATGTGGAGTTGGTGGCATGTGAAACCCGCATGTGGAGCATTCGTTTGTGTGGGATGCTCTACCAGGTTCATTTCAGTCCTAGCCATACAAAGGGCACTAAGCATAGAGTGTGAAAACTGAGTTTCCTTGAGAGCTGCTTGGAAGCCTGATGGTGTGTGAAGTTAGTGAGCCAAATGGAGTTGTTCTCCCACAAGAACCACTCGGCTGATCCTTCTTCAATATGCCCTTCACCAACATGCAGTGTTTCCTTGATTGAATTAGCTCTCACACCAATATTTGCGTCTAGAGCCTTTGCATTGAGGGCCATCTGAAAACGGCTGTGGATCTGAAGTTGCCTGTGAATGTGGAGTTGGTGGCATGTGAAACCCGCATGTGGAGCCTTCGTTTGTGTGGGATGCTCTACCAGGGTCATTTCAGTCCTAGCCATACAAAGGGCACTAAGCATAGAGTGTGAAAACTGAGTTTCCTTGAGAGCTGCTTGGAAGCCTGATGGTGTGTGAAGTTAGTGAGCCAAATGGAGTTGTTCTCCCACAAGAACCACTCGGCTGATCCTTCTTCAATATGCCCTTCACCAACATGCAGTGTTTCCTTGATTGAATTAGCTCTCACACCAATATTTGCGTCTAGAGCCTTTGCATTGAGGGCCATCTGAAAACGGCTGTGGATCTGAAGTTGCCTGTGAATGTGGAGTTGGTGGCATGTGAAACCCGCATGTGGAGCCTTCGTTTGTGTGGGATGCTCTACCAGGGTCATTTCAGTCCTAGCCATACAAAGGGCACTAAGCATAGAGTGTGAAAACTGAGTTTCCTTGAGAGCTGCTTGGAAGCCTGATGGTGTGTGAAGTTAGTGAGCCAAATGGAGTTGTTCTCCCACAAGAACCACTCGGCTGATCCTTCTTCAATATGCCCTTCACCAACATGCAGTGTTTCCTTGATTGAATTAGCTCTCACACCAATATTTGCGTCTAGAGCCTTTGCATTGAGGGCTATCTGAAAACGGCTGTGGCGCTGAAGTTGCCTGTGAATGTGGAGTTGGTGGCATGTGAAACCCGCATGTGGAGCATTCGTTTGTGTGGGATGCTCTCCAAGCTTCATTTCAGTCCTAGGCACACAAAGGGCACTAAGCATAGAGTGTGAAAACTGAGTTTCCTTGAGAGCTGCTTGGAAGCCTGATGGTGTGTGAAGTTAGTGAGCCAAATGGAGTTGTTCTCCCACAAGAACCACTCGGCTGATCCTTCTTCAATATGCCCTTCACCAACATGCAGTGTTTCCTTGATTGAATTAGCTCTCACACCAATATTTGCGTCTAGAGCCTTTGCTTTGAGGGCTATCTGAAAACGGCTGTGGCGCTGAAGTTGCCTGTGAATGTGGAGTTGGTGGCATGTGAAACCCGCATGTGGAGCATTCGTTTGTGTGGGATGCTCTACCAGGTTCATTCCTAGATAATGCACTCAAAGGGCACTAAGCATAGAGTGTGAAAACTGAGTTTCCTTGAGAGCTGCTTGGAAGCCTGATGGTGTGTGAAGTTAGTGAGCCAAATGGAGTTGTTCTCCCACAAGAACCACTCGGCTGATCCTTCTTCAATATGCCCTTCACCAACATGCAGTGTTTCCTTGATTGAATTAGCTCTCACACCAATATTTGCGTCTAGAGCCTTTGCATTGAGGGCTATCTGAAAACGGCTGTGGCGCTGAAGTTGCCTGTGAATGTGGAGTTGGTGGCATGTGAAACCCGCATGTGGAGCATTCGTTTGTGTGGGATGCTCTACCAGGTTCATTTCAGTCCTAGCCATACAAAGGGCACTAAGCATAGAGTGTGAAAACTGAGTTTCCTTGAGAGCTGCTTGGAAGCCTGATGGTGTGTGAAGTTAGTGAGCCAAATGGAGTTGTTCTCCCACAAGAACCACTCGGCTGATCCTTCTTCAATATGCCCTTCACCAACATGCAGTGTTTCCTTGATTGAATTAGCTCTCACACCAATATTGGCGTCTAGAGCCTTTGCATTGAGGGCTATCTGAAAACGGCTGTGGCGCTGAAGTTGCCTGTGAATGTGGAGTTGGTGGCATGTGAAACCCGCATGTGGAGCATTCGTTTGTGTGGGATGCTCTACCAGGTTCATTCCTAGATAATGCACTCAAAGGGCACTAAGCATAGAGTGTGAAAACTGAGTTTCCTTGAGAGCTGCTTGGAAGCCTGATGGTGTGTGAAGTTAGTGAGCCAAATGGAGTTGTTCTCCCACAAGAACCACTCGGCTGATCCTTCTTCAATATGCCCTTCACCAACATGCAGTGTTTCCTTGATTGAATTAGCTCTCACACCAATATTTGCGTCTAGAGCCTTTGCATTGAGGGCTATCTGAAAACGGCTGTGGCGCTGAAGTTGCCTGTGAATGTGGAGTTGGTGGCATGTGAAACCCGCATGTGGAGCATTCGTTTGTGTGGCTGACCAAGCTCTACCAGGTTGATTCCTAGATAATGCACTCAAAGGGCACTAAACATAGAGCGTGAAACCTGAGTTTCCTTGAGAGCTGCTTGGAAGCCTGATGGGGTGTGAAGTTAGTGAGCCAAATGGAGTTGTTCTCCCACAAGAACCACTCGGCTGATCCTTCTTCAATATGCCCTTCACCAACATGCAGTGTTTCCTTGATTGAATTAGCTCTCACACCAATATTTGCGTCTAGAGCCTTTGCTTTGAGGGCTATCTGAAAACGGCTGTGGCGCTGAAGTTGCCTGTGAATGTGGAGTTGGTGGCATGTGAAACCCGCATGTGGAGCATTCGTTTGTGTGGGATGCTGACCAAGCTTCATTTCAGTCCTAGCCATACAAAGGGCACTAAGCATAGAGTGTGAAAACTGAGTTTCCTTGAGAGCTGCTTGGAAGCCTGATGGTGTGTGAAGTTAGTGAGCCAAATGGGAGTTGTTCTCCCACAAGAACCACTCGGCTGATCCTTCTTCAATATGCCCTTCACCAACATGCAGTGTTTCCTTGATTGAATTAGCTCTCACACCAATATTTGCGTCTAGAGCCTTTGCATTGAGGGCTATCTGAAAACGGCTGTGGCGCTGAAGTTGCCTGTGAATGTGGAGTTGGTGGCATGTGAAACCCGCATGTGGAGCATTCGTTTGTGTGGGATGCTCTACCAGGTTCATTCCTAGATAATGCACTCAAAGGGCACTAAGCATAGAGTGTGAAAACTGAGTTTCCTTGAGAGCTGCTTGGAAGCCTGATGGTGTGTGAAGTTAGTGAGCCAAATGGAGTTGTTCTCCCACAAGAACCACTCGGCTGATCCTTCTTCAATATGCCCTTCACCAACATGCAGTGTTTCCTTGATTGAATTAGCTCTCACACCAATATTTGCGTCTAGAGCCTTTGCATTGAGGGCTATCTGAAAACGGCTGTGGCGCTGAAGTTGCCTGTGAATGTGGAGTTGGTGGCATGTGAAACCCGCATGTGGAGCATTCGTTTGTGTGGGATGCTCTACCAGGTTCATTTCAGTCCTAGCCATACAAAGGGCACTAAGCATAGAGTGTGAAAACTGAGTTTCCTTGAGAGCTGCTTGGAAGCCTGACGGTGTGTGAAGTTAGTGAGCCAAATGGAGTTGTTCTCCCACAAGAACCACTCGGCTGATCCTTCTTCAATATGCCCTTCACCAACATGCAGTGTTTCCTTGATTGAATTAGCTCTCACACCAATATTTGCGTCTAGAGCCTTTGCATTGAGGGCTATCTGAAAACGGCTGTGGCGCTGAAGTTGCCTGTGAATGTGGAGTTGGTGGCATGTGAAACCCGCATGTGGAGCATTCGTTTATGTCGGATGCTCACCAAGCTTCTTTTCAGTCCTAGGCACTCAAAGGGCACTAAGCATAGAGTGTGAAAACTGAGTTTCTTTGAGAGCTGCTTGGAAGCCTGATGGTGTGTGAAGTTAGTGAGCCAAATGGAGTTGTTCTCCCACAAGAACCACTCGGCTGATCCTTCTTCAATATGCCCTTCACCAACATGCAGTGTTTCCTTGATTGAATTAGCTCTCACACCAATATTTGCGTCTAGAGCCTTTGCTTTGAGGGCTATCTGAAAACGGCTGTGGCGCTGAAGTTGCCTGTGAATGTGGAGTTGGTGGCATGTGAAACCCGCATGTGAAGCATTCGTTTGTGTGGGATGCTCTACCAGGTTCATTCCTAGATAATGCACTCAAAGGGCACTAAGCATAGAGTGTGAAAACTGAGTTTCCTTGAGAGCTGCTTGGAAGCCTGATGGTGTGTGAAGTTAGTGAGCCAAATGGAGTTGTTCTCCCACAAGAACCACTCGGCTGATCCTTCTTCAATATGCCCTTCACCAACATGCAGTGTTTCCTTGATTGAATTAGCTCTCACACCAATATTTGCGTCTAGAGCCTTTGCTTTGAGGGCTATCTGAAAACGGCTGTGGCGCTGAAGTTGCCTGTGAATGTGGAGTTGGTGGCATGTGAAACCCGCATGTGGAGCATTCGTTTGTGTGGCTGACCAAGCTCTACCAGGTTCATTCCTAGATAATGCACTCAAAGGGCACTAAACATAGAGCGTGAAACCTGAGTTTCCTTGAGAGCTGCTTGGAAGCCTGATGGTGTGTGAAGTTAGTGAGCCAAATGGAGTTGTTCTCCCACAAGAACCACTCGGCTGATCCTTCTTCAATATGCCCTTCACCAACATGCAGTGTTTCCTTGATTGAATTAGCTCTCACACCAATATTTGCGTCTAGAGCCTTTGCTTTGAGGGCTATCTGAAAACGGCTGTGGCGCTGAAGTTGCCTGTGAATGTGGAGTTGGTGGCATGTGAAACCCCATGTGGAGCATTCGTTTGTGTGGGATGCTGACCAAGCTTCATTTCAGTCCTAGCCATACAAAGGGCACTAAGCATAGAGTGTGAAACCTGAGTTTCCTTGAGAGCTGCTTGGAAGCCTGATGGTGTGTGAAGTTAGTGAGCCAAATGGAGTTGTTCTCCCACAAGAACCACTCGGCTGATCCTTCTTCAATATGCCCTTCACCAACATGCAGTGTTTCCTTGATTGAATTAGCTCTCACACCAATATTTGCGTCTAGAGCCTTTGCATTGAGGGCTATCTGAAAACGGCTGTGGCGCTGAAGTTGCCTGTGAATGTGGAGTTGGTGGCATGTGAAACCCGCATGTGGAGCATTCGTTTGTGTGGGATGCTCTACCAGGTTCATTCCTAGATAATGCACTCAAAGGGCACTAAGCATAGAGTGTGAAAACTGAGTTTCCTTGACAGCTGCTTGGAAGCCTGATGGTGTGTGAAGTTAGTGAGCCAAATGGAGTTGTTCTCCCACAAGAACCACTCGGCTGATCCTTCTTCAATATGCCCTTCACCAACATGCAGTGTTTCCTTGATTGAATTAGCTCTCACACCAATATTGGCGTCTAGAGCCTTTGCATTGAGGGCTATCTGAAAACGGCTGTGGCGCTGAAGTTGCCTGTGAATGTGGAGTTGGTGGCATGTGAAACCCGCATGTGGAGCATTCGTTTGTGTGGCTGACCAAGCTCTACCAGGTTCATTCCTAGATAATGCACTCAAAGGGCAGGAAACATAGAGCGTGAAACCTGAGTTTCCTTGAGAGCTGCTTGGAAGCCTGATGGTGTGTGAAGTTAGTGAGCCAAATGGAGTTGTTCTCCCACAAGAACCACTCGGCTGATCCTTCTTCAATATGCCCTTCACCAACATGCAGTGTTTCCTTGATTGAATTAGCTCTCACACCAATATTTGCGTCTAGAGCCTTTGCATTGAGGGCTATCTGAAAATGGCTTTGGCGCTGAAGTTGCCTGTGAATGTGGAGTTGGTGACATGTGAAACCCGCATGTGGAGCATTCGTTTGTGTGGGATGCTGACCAAGCTTCATTTCAGTCCTAGCCATACAAAGGGCACTAAGCATAGAGTGTGAAAACTGAGTTTCCTTGAGCGCTGCTTGGAAGCCTGATGGTGTGTGAAGTTAGTGAGCCAAATGGAGTTGTTCTCCCACAAGAACCACTCGGCTGATCCTTCTTCAATATGCCCTTCACCAACATGCAGTGTTTCCTTGATTGAATTAGCTCTCACACCAATATTTGCGTCTAGAGCCTTTGCATTGAGGGCTATCTGAAAACGGCTGTGGCGCTGAAGTTGCCTGTGAATGTGGAGTTGGTGGCATGTGAAACCCGCATGTGGAGCATTCGTTTGTGTGGGATGCTCTACCAGGTTCATTCCTAGATAATGCACTCAAAGGGCACTAAGCATAGAGTGTGAAAACTGAGTTTCCTTGAGAGCTGCTTGGAAGCCTGATGGTATGTGAAGTTAGTGAGCCAAATGGAGTTGTTCTCCCACAAGAACCACTCGGCTGATCCTTCTTCAATATGCCCTTCACCAACATGCAGTGTTTCCTTGATTGAATTAGCTCTCACACCAATATTTGCGTCTAGAGCCTTTGCTTTGAGGGCTATCTGAAAGCGGCTGTGGCGCTGAAGTTGCCTGTGAATGTGGAGTTGGTGGCATGTGAAACCCGCATGTGGAGCATTCGTTTATGTGGGATGCTCTCCAAGCTTCATTTCAGTCCTAGGCACTCAAAGGGCACAAAGCATAGAGTTTGAAAACTGAGTTTCCTTGAGAGCTGCTTGGAAGCCTGATGGTGTGTGAAGTTAGTGAGCCAAATGGAGTTGTTCTCCCACAAGAACCACTCGGCTGATCCTTCTTCAATATGCCCTTCACCAACATGCAGTGTTTCCTTGATTGAATTAGCTCTCACACCAATATTGGCGTCTAGAGCCTTTGCATTGAGGGCTATCTGAAAACGGCTGTGGCGCTGAAGTTGCCTGTGAATGTGGAGTTGGTGGCATGTGAAACCCGCATGTGGAGCATTCGTTTGTGTGGGATGCTCTACCAGGTTCATTCCTAGATAATGCACTCAAAGGGCACTAAGCATAGAGTGTGAAAACTGAATTTCCTTGAGAGCTGCTTGGAAGCCTGATGGTGTGTGAAGTTAGTGAGCCAAATGGAGTTGTTCTCCCACAAGAACCACTCGGCTGATCCTTCTTCAATATGCCCTTCACCAACATGCAGTGTTTCCTTGATTGAATTAGCTCTCACACCAATATTTGCGTCTAGAGTCTTTGCATTGAGGGCTATCTGAAAACGGCTGTGGCGCTGAAGTTGCCTGTGAATGTGGAGTTGGTGGCATGTGAAACCCGCATGTGGAGCATTCGTTTGTGTGGGATGCTGACCAAGCTTCATTTCAGTCCTAGGCACACAAAGGGCACTAAGCATAGAGTGTGAAAACTGAGTTTCCTTGAGAGCTGCTTGGAAGCCTGATGGTGTGTGAAGTTAGTGAGCCAAATGGAGTTGTTCTCCCACAAGAACCACTCGGCTGATCCTTCTTCAATATGCCCTTCACCAACATGCAGTGTTTCCTTGATTGAATTAGCTCTCACACCAATATTTGCGTCTAGAGCCTTTGCATTGAGGGCTATCTGAAAACGGCTGTGGCGCTGAAGTTGCCTGTCAATGTGGAGTTGGTGGCATGTGAAACCCGCATGTGGAGCATTCGTTTGTGTGGGATGCTCTACCAGGTTCATTCCTAGATAATGCACTCAAAGGGCACTAAGCATAGAGTGTGAAAACTGAGTTTCCTTGAGAGCTGCTTGGAAGCCTGATGGTGTGTGAAGTTAGTGAGCCAAATGGAGTTGTTCTCCCACAAGAACCACTCGGCTGATCCTTCTTCAATATGCCCTTCACCAACATGCAGTGTTTCCTTGATTGAATTAGCTCTCACACCAATATTGGCGTCTAGAGCCTTTGCATTGAGGGCTATCTGAAAACGGCTGTGGCGCTGAAGTTGCCTGGTAGAATGTGGAGTTGGTGGCATGTGAAACCCGCATGTGGAGCATTCGTTTGTGTGGGATGCTCTACCAGGTTCATTTCAGTCCTAGCCATACAAAGGGCACTAAGCATAGAGTGTGAAAACTGAGTTTCCTTGAGAGCTGCTTGGAAGCCTGATGGTGTGTGAAGTTAGTGAGCCAAATGGAGTTGTTCTCCCACAAGAACCACTCGGCTGATCCTTCTTCAATATGCCCTTCACCAACATGCAGTGTTTCCTTGATTGAATTAGCTCTCACACCAATATTTGCGTCTAGAGCCTTTGCATTGAGGGCTATCTGAAAACGGCTGTGGCGCTGAAGTTGCCTGTCAATGTGGAGTTGGTGGCATGTAAAACCCGCATGTGGAGCATTCTTTGTGTGGGATGCTCACCAAGCTTCTTTTCAGTCCTAGGTACACAAAGGGCACTAAGCATAGAGCGTGAAACCTGAGTTTCCTTGAGAGCTGCTTGGAAGCCTGATGGTGTGTGAAGTTAGTGAGCCAAATGGAGTTGTTCTCCCACAAGAACCACTCGGCTGATCCTTCTTCAATATGCCCTTCACCAACATGCAGTGTTTCCTTGATTGAATTAGCTCTCACACCAATATTTGCGTCTAGAGCCTTTGCTTTGAGGGCTATCTGAAAACGGCTGTGGCGCTGAAGTTGCCTGTGAATGTGGAGTTGGTGGCATGTGAAACCCGCATGTGGAGCATTCGTTTGTGTGGGATGCTCTACCAGGTTCATTTCAGTCCTAGCCATACAAAGGGCACTAAGATAGAGTGTGAAAACTGAGTTTTCTTGAGAGCTGCTTGGAAGCCTGATGGTGTGTGAAGTTAGTGAGTCAAATGGAGTTGTTCTCCCACATGAACCACTCGGCTGATACTTCTTCAATATGCCCTTCACCAACATGCAGTGTTTCCTTGATTGAATTAGCTGTCACACCAATATTTGCGTCTAGAGCCTTTGCATTGAGGGCTATCTGAAAACGGCTGTGGCGCTGAAGTTGCCTGTGAATGTGGAGTTGGTGGCATGTGAAACCCGCATGTGGAGCATTCGTTTGTGTGGGATGCTCTACCAGGTTCATTTCAGTCCTAGCCATACAAAGGGCACTAAGCATAGAGTGTGAAAACTGAGTTTCCTTGAGAGCTGCTTGGAAGCCTGATGGTGTGTGAAGTTAGTGAGCCAAATGGAGTTGTTCTCCCACAAGAACCACTCGGTTGATCCTTCTTCAATATGCCCTTCACCAACATGCAGTGTTTCCTTGATTGAATTAGCTCTCACACCAATATTTGCGTCTAGAGCCTTTGCATTGAGGGCTATCTGAAAACGGCTGTGGCGCTGAAGTTGCCTGTCAATGTGGAGTTGGTGGCATGTGAAACCCGCATGTGGAGCATTCGTTTGTGTGGGATGCTCTACCAGGTTCATTCCTAGATAATGCACTCAAAGGGCACTAAGCATAGAGCGTGAAACCTGAGTTTCCTTGAGAGCTGCTTGGAAGCCTGATGGTGTGTGAAGTTAGTGAGCCAAATGGAGTTGTTCTCCCACAAGAACCACTCGGCTGATCCTTCTTCAATATGCCCTTCACCAACACGCAGTGTTTCCTTGATTGAATTAGCTCTCACACCAATATTTGCGTCTAGAGCCATTGCATTGAGGGCTATCTGAAAATGGCTGTGGCGCTGAAGTTGCCTGTGAATGTGGAGTTGGTGGCATGTGAAACCCGCATGTGGAGCATTCGTTTGTGTGGGATGCTCTACCAGGTTCATTTCAGTCCTAGCCATACAAAGGGCACTAAGCATAGAGTGTGAAAACTGAGTTTCCTTGAGAGCTGCTTGGAAGCCTGATGGTGTGTGAAGTTAGTGAGCCAAATGGAGTTGTTCTCCCACAAGAACCACTCGGCTGATCCTTCTTCAATATGCCCTTCACCAACATGCAGTGTTTCCTTGATTGAATTAGCTCTCACACCAATATTTGCGTCTAGAGCCTTTGCTTTGAGGGCTATTTGAAAACGGCTGTGGCGCTGAAGTTGCCTGCGAATGTGGAGTTGGTGGCATGTGAAACCCGCATGTGGAGCATTCGTTTGTGTGGGATGCTCTACCAGGTTCATTTCAGTCCTAGCCATACAAAGGGCACTAAGCATAGAGTGTGAAAACTGAGTTTCCTTGAGAGCTGCTTGGAAGCCTGATGGTGTGTGAAGTTAGTGAGCCAAATGGAGTTGTTCTCCCACAAGAACCACTCGGCTGATCCTTCTTCAATATGCCCTTCACCAACATGCAGTGTTTCCTTGATTGAATTAGCTCTCACACCAATATTTGCGTCTAGAGCCTTTGCATTGAGGGCTATATGAAAATGGCTGTGGCGCTGAAGTTGCCTGTGAATGTGGAGTTGGTGGCATGTGAAACCCGCATGTGGAGCATTCGTTTGTGTTTGATGCTCTACCAGGTTCATTCCTAGATAATGCACTCAAAGGGCACTAAGCATAGAGTGTGAAAACTGAGCTTTCTTTACAGCTGCTTGGAAGCCTGATGGTGTGTGAAGTTAGTGAGCCAAATGGAGTTGTTCTCCCACAAGAACCACTCGGCTGATCCTTCTTCAATATGCCCTTCACTAACATGCAGTGTTTCCTTGATTGAATTAGCTCTCACACCAATATTTGCGTCTAGAGCCTTTGCATTGAGGGCTATCTGAAAACGGCTGTGGCGCTGAAGTTGCCTGTGAATGTGGAGTTGGTGGCATGTGAAACCCGCATGTGGAGCATTCGTTTGTGTGGGATGCTCTACCAGGTTCATTCCTAGATAATGCACTCAAAGGGCACTAAACATAGAGCGTGAAACCTGAGTTTCCTTGAGAGCTGCTTGGAAGCCTGATGGTGTGTGAAGTTAGTGAGCCAATGGAGTTGTTCTCCCACAAGAACCACTCAGCTGATCCTTCTTCAATATGCCCTTCACCAACATGCAGTGTTTCCTTGATTGAATTAGCTCTCACACCAATATTTGCGTCTAGAGCCTTTGCTTTGAGGGCTATCTGAAAATGGCTGTGGCGCTGAAGTTGCCTGTGAATGTGGAGTTGGTGGCATGTGAAACCCGCATGTGGAGCATTCTTTGTGTGGGATGCTGACCAAGCCTCATTTCAGTCCTAGGCACTCAAAGGGCACTAAGCATAGAGTGTGAAAACTGAGTTTCCTTGAGAGCTGCTTGGAAGCCTGATGGTGTGTGAAGTTAGTGAGCCAAATGGAGTTGTTCTCCCACAAGAACCACTCGGCTGATCCTTCTTCAATATGCCCTTCACCAACATGCAGTGTTTCCTTGATTGAATTAGCTCTCACACCAATATTTGCGTCTAGAGCCTTCGCATTGAGGGCTATCTGAAAACGGCTGTGGCGCTGAAGTTGCCTGTGAATGTGGAGTTGGTGGCATGTGAAACCCGCATGTGGAGCATTCGTTTGTGTGGGATGCTCTACCAGGTTCATTCCTAGATAATGCACTCAAAGGGCACTAAGCATAGAGTGTGAAAACTGAGTTTCCTTGAGAGCTGCTTGGAAGCCTAATGGTGTGTGAAGTTAGTGAGCCAAATGGAGTTGTTCTCCCACAAGAACCACTCGGCTGATCCTTCTTCAATATGCCCTTCACCAACATGCAGTGTTTCCTTGATTGAATTAGCTCTCACACCAATATTTGCGTCTAGAGCCTTTGCATTGAGGGCTATCTGAAAACGGCTGTGGCGCTGAAGTTGCCTGTGAATGTGGAGTTGGTGGCATGTGAAACCCGCATGTGGAGCATTCGTTTGTGTGGGATGCTCTACCAGGTTCATACCTAGATAATGCACTCAAAGGGCACTAAGCATAGAGTGTGAAAACTGAGTTTCCTTGAGAGCTGCTTGGAAGCCTGATGGTGTGTGAAGTTAGTGAGCCAAATGGAGTTGTTCTCCCACAAGAACCACTCGGCTGATCCTTCTTCAATATGCCCTTCACCAACATGCAGTGTTTCCTTGATTGAATTAGCTCTCACACCAATATTTGCGTCTAGAGCCTTTGCATTGAGGGCTATCTGAAAACGGCTGTGGCGCTGAAGTTGCCTGTGAATGTGGAGTTGGTGGCATGTGAAACTCGCATGTGGAGCATTCGTTTGTGTGGGATGCTGACCAAGCTTCATTTCAGTCCTAGGCACACAAAGGGCACTAAGCATAGAGTGTGAAAACTGAGTTTCCTTGAGAGCTGCTTGGAAGCCTGATGGTGTGTGAAGTTAGTGAGCCAAATGGAGTTGTTCTCCCACAAGAACCACTCGGCTGATCCTTCTTCAATATGCCCTTCACCAACATGCAGTGTTTCCTTGATTGAATTAGCTCTCACACCAATATTTGCGTCTAGAGCCTTTGCATTGAGGGCTATCTGAAAACGGCTGTGGCGCTTAAGTTGCCTGTGAATGTGGAGTTGGTGGCATGTGAAACCCGCATGTGGAGCATTCGTTTGTGTGGGATGCTCTCCAAGCTTCATTTCAGTCCTAGGCACTCAAAGGGCACAAAGCATAGAGTTTGAAAACTGAGTTTCCTTGAGAGCTGCTTGGAAGCCTGATGGTGTGTGAAGTTAGTCAGTGAATGTGGAGTTGTTCTCCCACAAGAACCACTCGGCTGATCCTTCTTCAATATGCCCTTCACCAACATGCAGTGTTTCCTTGATTGAATTAGCTCTCACACCAATATTTGCGTCTAGAGCCTTTGCTTTGAGGGCTATCTGAAAACGGCTGTGGCGCTGAAGTTGCCTGTGAATGTGGGATTGGTGGCATGTGAAACCCTCATGTGGAGCATTCGTTTGTGTGGGATGTTCTACCATGTCATTCCTAGATAATGCACTCAAAGGGCACTAAGCATAGAGTGTGAAAACTGAGTTTCCTTGAGAGCTGCTTGGAAGCCTGATGGTGTGTGAAGTTAGTGAGCCAAATGGAGTTGTTCTCCCACAAGAACCACTCGGCTGATCCTTCTTCAATATGCCCTTCACCAACATGCAGTGTTTCCTTGATTGAATTAGCTCTCACACCAATATTTGCGTCTAGAGCCTTTGCATTGAGGGCTATCTGAAAACGGCTGTGGCGCTGAAGTTGCCTGTGAATGTGGAGTTGGTGGCATGTGAAACCCGCATGTGGAGCATTCGTTTGTGTGGGATGCTCTCCAAGCTTCATTTCAGTCCTAGGCACACAAAGGGCACTAAGCATAGAGTGTGAAAACTGAGTTTCCTTGAGAGCTGCTTGGGAGCCTGATGGTGTGTGAAGTTAGTGAGCCAAATGGAGTTGTTCTCCCACAAGAACCACTCGGCTGATCCTTCTTCAATATGCCCTTCACCAACATGCAGTGTTTCCTTGATTGAATTAGCTCTCACACCAATATTTGCGTCTAGAGCCTTTGCTTTGAGGGCTATCTGAAAACGGCTGTGGCGCTGAAGTTGCCTGTGAATGTGGAGTTGGTGGCATGTGAAACCCGCATGTGGAGCATTCGTTTGTGTGGGATGCTCTACCAGGTTCATTCCTAGATAATGCACTCAAAGGGCACTGAGCATAGAGTGTGAAAACTGAGTTTCCTTGAGAGCTGCTTGGAAGCCTGATGGTGTGTGAAGTTAGTGAGCCAAATGGAGTTGTTCTCCCACAAGAACCACTCGGCTGATCCTTCTTCAATATGCCCTTCACCAACATGCAGTGTTTCCTTGATTGAATTAGCTCTCACACCAATATTTGCGTCTAGAGCCTTTGCATTGAGGGCTATCTGAAAACGGCTGTGGCGCTGAAGTTGCCTGTGAATGTGGAGTTGGTGGCATGTGAAACCCGCATGTGGAGCATTCGTTTGTGTGGGATGCTCTACCAGGTTCATTCCTAGATAATGCACTCAAAGGGCACTAAGCATACAGTATGAAAACTGAGTTTCCTTGAGAGCTGCTTGGAAGCCTGATGGTGTGTGAAGTTAGTGAGCCAAATGGAGTTGTTCTCCCACAAGAACCACTCGGCTGATCCTTCTTCAATATGCCCTTCACCAACATGCAGTGTTTCCTTGATTGAATTAGCTCTCACACCAATATTTGCGTCTAGAGCCTTCGCATTCAGGGCTATCTGAAAACGGCTGTGGCGCTGAAGTTGCCTGTGAATGTGGAGTTGGTGGCATGTGAAACCCGCATGTGGAGCATTCGTTTGTGTGGGATGCTCTACCAGGTTCATTCCTAGATAATGCACTCAAAGGGCACTAAGCATAGAGTGTGAAAACTGAGTTTCCTTGAGAGCTGCTTGGAAGCCTGATGGTGTGTGAAGTTAGTGAGCCAAATGGAGTTGTTCTCCCACAAGAACCACTCGGCTGATCCTTCTTCAATATGCCCTTCACCAACATGCAGTGTTTCCTTGATTGAATTAGCTCTCACACCAATATTTGCGTCTAGAGCCTTTGCATTGAGGGCTATCTGAAAACGGCTGTGGCGCTGAAGTTGCCTGTGAATGTGGAGTTGGTGGCATGTGAAACCCGCATGTGGAGCATTCGTTTGTGTGGGATGCTGACCAAGCTTCATTTCAGTCCTAGGCACACAAAGGGCACTAAGCATAGAGTGTGAAAACTGAGTTTCCTTGAGAGCTGCTTGGAAGCCTGATGGTGTGTGAAGTTAGTGAGCCAAATGGAGTTGTTCTCCCACAAGAACCACTCGGCTGATCCTTCTTCAATATGCCCTTCACCAACATGCAGTGTTTCCTTGATTGAATTAGCTCTCACACCAATATTTGCGTCTAGAGCCTTTGCTTTGAGGGTTATCTGAAAACGGCTGTGGCGCTGAAGTTGCCTGTGAATGTGGAGTTGGTGGCATGTGAAACCCGCATGTGGAGCATTCATTTGTGTGGGATGCTCTACCAGGTTCATTCCTAGATAATGCACTCAAAGGGCACTAAGCATAGAGTGTGAAAACTGAGTTTCCTTGAGAGCTGCTTGGAAGCCTGATGGTGTGTGAAGTTAGTGAGCCAAATGGAGTTGTTCTCCCACAAGAACCACTCGGCTGATCCTTCTTCAATATGCCCTTCACCAACATGCAGTGTTTCCTTGATTGAATTAGCTCTCACACCAATATTTGCGTCTAGAGCCTTTGCATTGAGGGCTATCTGAAAACGGCTGTGGCGCTGAAGTTGCCTGTGAATGTGGAGTTGGTGGCATGTGAAACCCGCATGTGGAGCATTCGTTTGTGTGGGATGCTCTCCAAGATTCATTTCAGTCCTAGGCACTCAAAGGGCACAAAGCATAGAGTGTGAAAACTGAGTTTCCTTGAGAGCTGCTTGGAAGCCTGATGGTGTGTGAAGTTAGTGAGCCAAATGGAGTTGTTCTCCCACAAGAACCACTCGGCTGATCCTTCTTCAATATGCCCTTCACCAACATGCAGTGTTTCCTTGATTGAATTAGCTCTCACACCAATATTTGCGTCTAGAGCCTTTGCATTGAGGGCTATCTGAAAACGGCTGTGGCGCTGAAGTTGCCTGTGAATGTGGAGTTGGTGGCATGTGAAACCCGCATGTGGAGCATTCGTTTGTGTGGGATGCTCTACCAGGTTCATTCCTAGATAATGCACTCAAAGGGCACTAAGCATAGAGTGTGAAAACTGAGTTTCCTTGAGAGCTGCTTGGAAGCCTGATGGTGTGTGAAGTTAGTGAGCCAAATGGAGTTGTTCTCCCACAAGAACCACTCGGCTGATCCTTCTTCAATATGCCCTTCACCAACATGCAGTGTTTCCTTGATTGAATTAGCTCTCACACCAATATTTGCGTCTAGAGCCTTTGCATTGAGGGCTATCTGAAAACGGCTGTGGCGCTGAAGTTGCCTGTGAATGTGGAGTTGGTGGCATGTGAAACCCGCATGTGGAGCATTCGTTTGTGTGGGATGCTGACCAAGCTTCATTTCAGTCCTAGGCACACAAAGGGCACTAAACATAGAGCGTGAAACACGAGTTTCCTTGAGAGCTGCTTGGAAGCCTGATGGTGTGTGAAGTTAGTGAGCCAAATGGAGTTGTTCTCCCACAAGAACCACTCGGCTGATACTTCTTCAATATGCCCTTCACCAACATGCAGTGTTTCCTTGATTGAATTAGCTCTCACACCAATATTTGCGTCTAGAGCCTTTGCATTGAGGGCTATCTGAAAACGGCTGTGGCGCTGAAGTTGCCTGTGAATGTGGAGTTGGTGGCATGTGAAACCGGCATGTGGAGCATTCGTTTGTGTGGGATGCTCTACCAGGTTCATTTCAGTCCTAGCCATACAAAGGGCACTAAGCATAGAGTGTGAAAACTGAGTTTCCTTGAGAGCTGCTTGGAAGCCTGATGGTGTGTGAAGTTAGTGAGCCAAATGGAGTTGTTCTCCCTCAAGAACCACTCGGCTGATCCTTCTTCAATATGCCCTTCACCAACATGCAGTGTTTCCTTGATTGAATTAGCTCTCACACCAATATTTGCGTCTAGAGCCTTTGCTTTGAGGGCTATCTGAAAACGGCTGTGGCGCTGAAGTTGCCTGTGAATGTGGAGTTGGTGGCATGTGAAACCCGCATGTGGAGCATTCGTTTGTGTGGGATGCTATACCAGGTTCATTTCAGTCCTAGCCATACAAAGGGCACTAAGCATAGAGTGTGAAAACTGAGTTTCCTTGAGAGCTGCTTGGAAGCCTGATGGTGTGTGAAGTTAGTGAGCCAAATGGAGTTGTTCTCCCACAAGAACCACTCGGCTGATCCTTCTTCAATATGCCCTTCACCAACATGCAGTGTTTCCTTGATTGAATTAGCTCTCACACCAATATTTGCGTCTAGAGCCTGTGCATTGAGGGCTATCTGAGAATGGCTGTGGCGCTGAAGTTGCCTGTGAATGTGGAGTTGGTGGCATGTGAAACCCGCATGTGGAGCATTCGTTTGTGTGGGATGCTCTACCAGGTTCATTCCTAGATAATGCACTCAAAGGGCACTAAGCATAGAGTGTGAAAACTGAGTTTCCTTGAGAGCTGCTTGGAAGCCTGATGGTGTGTGAAGTTAGTGAGCCAAATGGAGTTGTTCTCCCACAAGAACCACTCGGCTGATCCTTCTTCAATATGCCCTTCACCAACATGCAGTGTTTCCTTGATTGAATTAGCTCTCACACCAATATTTGCGTCTAGAGCCTTTGCATTGAGGGCTATCTGAAAACGGCTGTGGCGCTGAAGTTGCCTGTGAATGTGGAGATGGTGGCATGTGAAACCCGCATGTGGAGCATTCGTTTATGTGGGATGCTCTACCAGGTTCATTCCTAGATAATGCACTCAAAGGGCACTAAACATAGAGTGTGAAAACTGAGTTTCCTTGAGAGCTGCTTGGAAGCCTGATGGTGTGTGAAGTTAGTGAGCCAAATGGAGTTGTTCTCCCACAAGAACCACTCGGCTGATCCTTCTTCAATATGCCCTTCACCAACATGCAGTGTTTCCTTGATTGAATTAGCTCTCACACCAATATTTGCGTCTAGAGCCTTTGCATTGAGGGCTATCTGAAAACGGCTGTGGCGCTGAAGTTGCCTGTGAATGTGGAGTTGGTGGCATGTGAAACCCGCATGTGGAGCATTCGTTTGTGTGGCTGACCAAGCTCTACCAGGTTCATTCCTAGATAATGCACTCAAAGGGCACTAAACATAGAGCGTGAAACCTGAGTTTCCTTGAGAGCTGCTTGGAAGCCTGATGGTGTGTGAAGTTAGTGAGCCAAATGGAGTTGTTCTCCCACAAGAACCACTCGACTGATACTTCTTCAATATGCCCTTCACCAACATGCAGTGTTTCCTTGATTGAATTAGCTCTCACACCAATATTTGCGTCTAGAGCCTTTGCATTGAGGGCTATTTGAAAACGGCTGTGGCGCTGAAGTTGCCTGTGAATGTGGAGTTGGTGGCATGTGAAACCCGCATGTGGAGCATTCGTTTGTGTGGGATGCTCTCCAAGCTTCATTTCAGTCCTAGGCACTCAAAGGGCACTAAGCATAGAGTGTGAAAACTGAGTTTCCTTGAGAGCTGCTTGGAAGCCTGATGGTGTGTGAAGTTAGTGAGCCAAATGGAGTTGTTCTCCCACAAGAACCACTCGACTGATACTTCTTCAATATGCCCTTCACCAACATGCAGTGTTTCCTTGATTGAATTAGCTCTCACACCAATATTTGCGTCTAGAGCCTTTGCATTGAGGGCTATTTGAAAACGGCTGTGGCGCTGAAGTTGCCTGTGAATGTGGAGTTGGTGGCATGTGAAACCCGCATGTGGAGCATTCGTTTGTGTGGGATGCTGACCAAGCTTCATTTCAGTCCTAGCCATACAAAGGGCACTAAGCATAGAGTGTGAAAACTGAGTTTCCTTGAGCGCTGCTTGGAAGCCTGATGGTGTGTGAAGTTAGTGAGCCAAATGGAGTTGTTCTCCCACAAGAACCACTCGGCTGATCCTTCTTCAATATGCCCTTCACCAACATGCAGTGTTTCCTTGATTGAATTAGCTCTCACACCAATATTTGCGTCTAGAGCCTTTGCATTGAGGGCTATCTGAAAACGGCTGTGGCGCTGAAGTTGCCTGTGAATGTGGAGTTGGTGGCATGTGAAACCCGCATGTGGAGCATTCGTTTGTGTGGGATGCTCTACCAGGTTCATTCCTAGATAATGCACTCAAAGGGCACTAAGCATAGAGTGTGAAAACTGAGTTTCCTTGAGAGCTGCTTGGAAGCCTGATGGTATGTGAAGTTAGTGAGCCAAATGGAGTTGTTCTCCCACAAGAACCACTCGGCTGATCCTTCTTCAATATGCCCTTCACCAACATGCAGTGTTTCCTTGATTGAATTAGCTCTCACACCAATATTTGCGTCTAGAGCCTTTGCTTTGAGGGCTATCTGAAAGCGGCTGTGGCGCTGAAGTTGCCTGTGAATGTGGAGTTGGTGGCATGTGAAACCCGCATGTGGAGCATTCGTTTATGTGGGATGCTCTCCAAGCTTCATTTCAGTCCTAGGCACTCAAAGGGCACAAAGCATAGAGTTTGAAAACTGAGTTTCCTTGAGAGCTGCTTGGAAGCCTGATGGTGTGTGAAGTTAGTGAGCCAAATGGAGTTGTTCTCCCACAAGAACCACTCGGCTGATCCTTCTTCAATATGCCCTTCACCAACATGCAGTGTTTCCTTGATTGAATTAGCTCTCACACCAATATTGGCGTCTAGAGCCTTTGCATTGAGGGCTATCTGAAAACGGCTGTGGCGCTGAAGTTGCCTGTGAATGTGGAGTTGGTGGCATGTGAAACCCGCATGTGGAGCATTCGTTTGTGTGGGATGCTCTACCAGGTTCATTCCTAGATAATGCACTCAAAGGGCACTAAGCATAGAGTGTGAAAACTGAATTTCCTTGAGAGCTGCTTGGAAGCCTGATGGTGTGTGAAGTTAGTGAGCCAAATGGAGTTGTTCTCCCACAAGAACCACTCGGCTGATCCTTCTTCAATATGCCCTTCACCAACATGCAGTGTTTCCTTGATTGAATTAGCTCTCACACCAATATTTGCGTCTAGAGTCTTTGCATTGAGGGCTATCTGAAAACGGCTGTGGCGCTGAAGTTGCCTGTGAATGTGGAGTTGGTGGCATGTGAAACCCGCATGTGGAGCATTCGTTTGTGTGGGATGCTGACCAAGCTTCATTTCAGTCCTAGGCACACAAAGGGCACTAAGCATAGAGTGTGAAAACTGAGTTTCCTTGAGAGCTGCTTGGAAGCCTGATGGTGTGTGAAGTTAGTGAGCCAAATGGAGTTGTTCTCCCACAAGAACCACTCGGCTGATCCTTCTTCAATATGCCCTTCACCAACATGCAGTGTTTCCTTGATTGAATTAGCTCTCACACCAATATTTGCGTCTAGAGCCTTTGCATTGAGGGCTATCTGAAAACGGCTGTGGCGCTGAAGTTGCCTGTGAATGTGGAGTTGGTGGCATGTGAAACCCGCATGTGGAGCATTCGTTTGTGTGGGATGCTCTACCAGGTTCATTCCTAGATAATGCACTCAAAGGGCACTAAGCATAGAGTGTGAAAACTGAGTTTCCTTGAGAGCTGCTTGGAAGCCTGATGGTGTGTGAAGTTAGTGAGCCAAATGGAGTTGTTCTCCCACAAGAACCACTCGGCTGATCCTTCTTCAATATGCCCTTCACCAACATGCAGTGTTTCCTTGATTGAATTAGCTCTCACACCAATATTGGCGTCTAGAGCCTTTGCATTGAGGGCTATCTGAAAACGGCTGTGGCGCTGAAGTTGCCTGTGAATGTGGAGTTGGTGGCATGTGAAACCCGCATGTGGAGCATTCGTTTGTGTGGGATGCTCTACCAGGTTCATTTCAGTCCTAGCCATACAAAGGGCACTAAGCATAGAGTGTGAAAACTGAGTTTCCTTGAGAGCTGCTTGGAAGCCTGATGGTGTGTGAAGTTAGTGAGCCAAATGGAGTTGTTCTCCCACAAGAACCACTCGGCTGATCCTTCTTCAATATGCCCTTCACCAACATGCAGTGTTTCCTTGATTGAATTAGCTCTCACACCAATATTTGCGTCTAGAGCCTTTGCATTGAGGGCTATCTGAAAACGGCTGTGGCGCTGAAGTTGCCTGTCAATGTGGAGTTGGTGGCATGTAAAACCCGCATGTGGAGCATTCTTTGTGTGGGATGCTCACCAAGCTTCTTTTCAGTCCTAGGTACACAAAGGGCACTAAGCATAGAGCGTGAAACCTGAGTTTCCTTGAGAGCTGCTTGGAAGCCTGATGGTGTGTGAAGTTAGTGAGCCAAATGGAGTTGTTCTCCCACAAGAACCACTCGGCTGATCCTTCTTCAATATGCCCTTCACCAACATGCAGTGTTTCCTTGATTGAATTAGCTCTCACACCAATATTTGCGTCTAGAGCCTTTGCTTTGAGGGCTATCTGAAAACGGCTGTGGCGCTGAAGTTGCCTGTGAATGTGGAGTTGGTGGCATGTGAAACCCGCATGTGGAGCATTCGTTTGTGTGGGATGCTCTACCAGGTTCATTTCAGTCCTAGCCATACAAAGGGCACTAAGATAGAGTGTGAAAACTGAGTTTTCTTGAGAGCTGCTTGGAAGCCTGATGGTGTGTGAAGTTAGTGAGTCAAATGGAGTTGTTCTCCCACATGAACCACTCGGCTGATACTTCTTCAATATGCCCTTCACCAACATGCAGTGTTTCCTTGATTGAATTAGCTGTCACACCAATATTTGCGTCTAGAGCCTTTGCATTGAGGGCTATCTGAAAACGGCTGTGGCGCTGAAGTTGCCTGTGAATGTGGAGTTGGTGGCATGTGAAACCCGCATGTGGAGCATTCGTTTGTGTGGGATGCTCTACCAGGTTCATTTCAGTCCTAGCCATACAAAGGGCACTAAGCATAGAGTGTGAAAACTGAGTTTCCTTGAGAGCTGCTTGGAAGCCTGATGGTGTGTGAAGTTAGTGAGCCAAATGGAGTTGTTCTCCCACAAGAACCACTCGGTTGATCCTTCTTCAATATGCCCTTCACCAACATGCAGTGTTTCCTTGATTGAATTAGCTCTCACACCAATATTTGCGTCTAGAGCCTTTGCATTGAGGGCTATCTGAAAACGGCTGTGGCGCTGAAGTTGCCTGTCAATGTGGAGTTGGTGGCATGTGAAACCCGCATGTGGAGCATTCGTTTGTGTGGGATGCTCTACCAGGTTCATTCCTAGATAATGCACTCAAAGGGCACTAAGCATAGAGCGTGAAACCTGAGTTTCCTTGAGAGCTGCTTGGAAGCCTGATGGTGTGTGAAGTTAGTGAGCCAAATGGAGTTGTTCTCCCACAAGAACCACTCGGCTGATCCTTCTTCAATATGCCCTTCACCAACACGCAGTGTTTCCTTGATTGAATTAGCTCTCACACCAATATTTGCGTCTAGAGCCATTGCATTGAGGGCTATCTGAAAATGGCTGTGGCGCTGAAGTTGCCTGTGAATGTGGAGTTGGTGGCATGTGAAACCCGCATGTGGAGCATTCGTTTGTGTGGGATGCTCTACCAGGTTCATTTCAGTCCTAGCCATACAAAGGGCACTAAGCATAGAGTGTGAAAACTGAGTTTCCTTGAGAGCTGCTTGGAAGCCTGATGGTGTGTGAAGTTAGTGAGCCAAATGGAGTTGTTCTCCCACAAGAACCACTCGGCTGATCCTTCTTCAATATGCCCTTCACCAACATGCAGTGTTTCCTTGATTGAATTAGCTCTCACACCAATATTTGCGTCTAGAGCCTTTGCTTTGAGGGCTATTTGAAAACGGCTGTGGCGCTGAAGTTGCCTGCGAATGTGGAGTTGGTGGCATGTGAAACCCGCATGTGGAGCATTCGTTTGTGTGGGATGCTCTACCAGGTTCATTTCAGTCCTAGCCATACAAAGGGCACTAAGCATAGAGTGTGAAAACTGAGTTTCCTTGAGAGCTGCTTGGAAGCCTGATGGTGTGTGAAGTTAGTGAGCCAAATGGAGTTGTTCTCCCACAAGAACCACTCGGCTGATCCTTCTTCAATATGCCCTTCACCAACATGCAGTGTTTCCTTGATTGAATTAGCTCTCACACCAATATTTGCGTCTAGAGCCTTTGCATTGAGGGCTATATGAAAATGGCTGTGGCGCTGAAGTTGCCTGTGAATGTGGAGTTGGTGGCATGTGAAACCCGCATGTGGAGCATTCGTTTGTGTTTGATGCTCTACCAGGTTCATTCCTAGATAATGCACTCAAAGGGCACTAAGCATAGAGTGTGAAAACTGAGCTTTCTTTACAGCTGCTTGGAAGCCTGATGGTGTGTGAAGTTAGTGAGCCAAATGGAGTTGTTCTCCCACAAGAACCACTCGGCTGATCCTTCTTCAATATGCCCTTCACTAACATGCAGTGTTTCCTTGATTGAATTAGCTCTCACACCAATATTTGCGTCTAGAGCCTTTGCATTGAGGGCTATCTGAAAACGGCTGTGGCGCTGAAGTTGCCTGTGAATGTGGAGTTGGTGGCATGTGAAACCCGCATGTGGAGCATTCGTTTGTGTGGGATGCTCTACCAGGTTCATTCCTAGATAATGCACTCAAAGGGCACTAAACATAGAGCGTGAAACCTGAGTTTCCTTGAGAGCTGCTTGGAAGCCTGATGGTGTGTGAAGTTAGTGAGCCAATGGAGTTGTTCTCCCACAAGAACCACTCAGCTGATCCTTCTTCAATATGCCCTTCACCAACATGCAGTGTTTCCTTGATTGAATTAGCTCTCACACCAATATTTGCGTCTAGAGCCTTTGCTTTGAGGGCTATCTGAAAATGGCTGTGGCGCTGAAGTTGCCTGTGAATGTGGAGTTGGTGGCATGTGAAACCCGCATGTGGAGCATTCTTTGTGTGGGATGCTGACCAAGCCTCATTTCAGTCCTAGGCACTCAAAGGGCACTAAGCATAGAGTGTGAAAACTGAGTTTCCTTGAGAGCTGCTTGGAAGCCTGATGGTGTGTGAAGTTAGTGAGCCAAATGGAGTTGTTCTCCCACAAGAACCACTCGGCTGATCCTTCTTCAATATGCCCTTCACCAACATGCAGTGTTTCCTTGATTGAATTAGCTCTCACACCAATATTTGCGTCTAGAGCCTTCGCATTGAGGGCTATCTGAAAACGGCTGTGGCGCTGAAGTTGCCTGTGAATGTGGAGTTGGTGGCATGTGAAACCCGCATGTGGAGCATTCGTTTGTGTGGGATGCTCTACCAGGTTCATTCCTAGATAATGCACTCAAAGGGCACTAAGCATAGAGTGTGAAAACTGAGTTTCCTTGAGAGCTGCTTGGAAGCCTAATGGTGTGTGAAGTTAGTGAGCCAAATGGAGTTGTTCTCCCACAAGAACCACTCGGCTGATCCTTCTTCAATATGCCCTTCACCAACATGCAGTGTTTCCTTGATTGAATTAGCTCTCACACCAATATTTGCGTCTAGAGCCTTTGCATTGAGGGCTATCTGAAAACGGCTGTGGCGCTGAAGTTGCCTGTGAATGTGGAGTTGGTGGCATGTGAAACCCGCATGTGGAGCATTCGTTTGTGTGGGATGCTCTACCAGGTTCATTCCTAGATAATGCACTCAAAGGGCACTAAGCATAGAGTGTGAAAACTGAGTTTCCTTGAGAGCTGCTTGGAAGCCTGATGGTGTGTGAAGTTAGTGAGCCAAATGGAGTTGTTCTCCCACAAGAACCACTCGGCTGATCCTTCTTCAATATGCCCTTCACCAACATGCAGTGTTTCCTTGATTGAATTAGCTCTCACACCAATATTTGCGTCTAGAGCCTTTGCATTGAGGGCTATCTGAAAACGGCTGTGGCGCTGAAGTTGCCTGTGAATGTGGAGTTGGTGGCATGTGAAACTCGCATGTGGAGCATTCGTTTGTGTGGGATGCTGACCAAGCTTCATTTCAGTCCTAGGCACACAAAGGGCACTAAGCATAGAGTGTGAAAACTGAGTTTCCTTGAGAGCTGCTTGGAAGCCTGATGGTGTGTGAAGTTAGTGAGCCAAATGGAGTTGTTCTCCCACAAGAACCACTCGGCTGATCCTTCTTCAATATGCCCTTCACCAACATGCAGTGTTTCCTTGATTGAATTAGCTCTCACACCAATATTTGCGTCTAGAGCCTTTGCATTGAGGGCTATCTGAAAACGGCTGTGGCGCTTAAGTTGCCTGTGAATGTGGAGTTGGTGGCATGTGAAACCCGCATGTGGAGCATTCGTTTGTGTGGGATGCTCTCCAAGCTTCATTTCAGTCCTAGGCACTCAAAGGGCACAAAGCATAGAGTTTGAAAACTGAGTTTCCTTGAGAGCTGCTTGGAAGCCTGATGGTGTGTGAAGTTAGTCAGTGAATGTGGAGTTGTTCTCCCACAAGAACCACTCGGCTGATCCTTCTTCAATATGCCCTTCACCAACATGCAGTGTTTCCTTGATTGAATTAGCTCTCACACCAATATTTGCGTCTAGAGCCTTTGCTTTGAGGGCTATCTGAAAACGGCTGTGGCGCTGAAGTTGCCTGTGAATGTGGGATTGGTGGCATGTGAAACCCTCATGTGGAGCATTCGTTTGTGTGGGAAGTTCTACCATGTCATTCCTAGATAATGCACTCAAAGGGCACTAAGCATAGAGTGTGAAAACTGAGTTTCCTTGAGAGCTGCTTGGAAGCCTGATGGTGTGTGAAGTTAGTGAGCCAAATGGAGTTGTTCTCCCACAAGAACCACTCGGCTGATCCTTCTTCAATATGCCCTTCACCAACATGCAGTGTTTCCTTGATTGAATTAGCTCTCACACCAATATTTGCGTCTAGAGCCTTTGCATTGAGGGCTATCTGAAAACGGCTGTGGCGCTGAAGTTGCCTGTGAATGTGGAGTTGGTGGCATGTGAAACCCGCATGTGGAGCATTCGTTTGTGTGGGATGCTCTCCAAGCTTCATTTCAGTCCTAGGCACACAAAGGGCACTAAGCATAGAGTGTGAAAACTGAGTTTCCTTGAGAGCTGCTTGGGAGCCTGATGGTGTGTGAAGTTAGTGAGCCAAATGGAGTTGTTCTCCCACAAGAACCACTCGGCTGATCCTTCTTCAATATGCCCTTCACCAACATGCAGTGTTTCCTTGATTGAATTAGCTCTCACACCAATATTTGCGTCTAGAGCCTTTGCTTTGAGGGCTATCTGAAAACGGCTGTGGCGCTGAAGTTGCCTGTGAATGTGGAGTTGGTGGCATGTGAAACCCGCATGTGGAGCATTCGTTTGTGTGGGATGCTCTACCAGGTTCATTCCTAGATAATGCACTCAAAGGGCACTGAGCATAGAGTGTGAAAACTGAGTTTCCTTGAGAGCTGCTTGGAAGCCTGATGGTGTGTGAAGTTAGTGAGCCAAATGGAGTTGTTCTCCCACAAGAACCACTCGGCTGATCCTTCTTCAATATGCCCTTCACCAACATGCAGTGTTTCCTTGATTGAATTAGCTCTCACACCAATATTTGCGTCTAGAGCCTTTGCATTGAGGGCTATCTGAAAACGGCTGTGGCGCTGAAGTTGCCTGTGAATGTGGAGTTGGTGGCATGTGAAACCCGCATGTGGAGCATTCGTTTGTGTGGGATGCTCTACCAGGTTCATTCCTAGATAATGCACTCAAAGGGCACTAAGCATACAGTATGAAAACTGAGTTTCCTTGAGAGCTGCTTGGAAGCCTGATGGTGTGTGAAGTTAGTGAGCCAAATGGAGTTGTTCTCCCACAAGAACCACTCGGCTGATCCTTCTTCAATATGCCCTTCACCAACATGCAGTGTTTCCTTGATTGAATTAGCTCTCACACCAATATTTGCGTCTAGAGCCTTCGCATTGAGGGCTATCTGAAAACGGCTGTGGCGCTGAAGTTGCCTGTGAATGTGGAGTTGGTGGCATGTGAAACCCGCATGTGGAGCATTCGTTTGTGTGGGATGCTCTACCAGGTTCATTCCTAGATAATGCACTCAAAGGGCACTAAGCATAGAGTGTGAAAACTGAGTTTCCTTGAGAGCTGCTTGGAAGCCTGATGGTGTGTGAAGTTAGTGAGCCAAATGGAGTTGTTCTCCCACAAGAACCACTCGGCTGATCCTTCTTCAATATGCCCTTCACCAACATGCAGTGTTTCCTTGATTGAATTAGCTCTCACACCAATATTTGCGTCTAGAGCCTTTGCATTGAGGGCTATCTGAAAACGGCTGTGGCGCTGAAGTTGCCTGTGAATGTGGAGTTGGTGGCATGTGAAACCCGCATGTGGAGCATTCGTTTGTGTGGGATGCTGACCAAGCTTCATTTCAGTCCTAGGCACACAAAGGGCACTAAGCATAGAGTGTGAAAACTGAGTTTCCTTGAGAGCTGCTTGGAAGCCTGATGGTGTGTGAAGTTAGTGAGCCAAATGGAGTTGTTCTCCCACAAGAACCACTCGGCTGATCCTTCTTCAATATGCCCTTCACCAACATGCAGTGTTTCCTTGATTGAATTAGCTCTCACACCAATATTTGCGTCTAGAGCCTTTGCTTTGAGGGTTATCTGAAAACGGCTGTGGCGCTGAAGTTGCCTGTGAATGTGGAGTTGGTGGCATGTGAAACCCGCATGTGGAGCATTCATTTGTGTGGGATGCTCTACCAGGTTCATTCCTAGATAATGCACTCAAAGGGCACTAAGCATAGAGTGTGAAAACTGAGTTTCCTTGAGATCTGCTTGGAAGCCTGATGGTGTGTGAAGTTAGTGAGCCAAATGGAGTTGTTCTCCCACAAGAACCACTCGGCTGATCCTTCTTCAATATGCCCTTCACCAACATGCAGTGTTTCCTTGATTGAATTAGCTCTCACACCAATATTTGCGTCTAGAGCCTTTGCATTGAGGGCTATCTGAAAACGGCTGTGGCGCTGAAGTTGCCTGTGAATGTGGAGTTGGTGGCATGTGAAACCCGCATGTGGAGCATTCGTTTGTGTGGGATGCTCTCCAAGATTCATTTCAGTCCTAGGCACTCAAAGGGCACAAAGCATAGAGTTTGAAAACTGAGTTTCCTTGAGAGCTGCTTGGAAGCCTGATGGTGTGTGAAGTTAGTGAGCCAAATGGAGTTGTTCTCCCACAAGAACCACTCGGCTGATCCTTCTTCAATATGCCCTTCACCAACATGCAGTGTTTCCTTGATTGAATTAGCTCTCACACCAATATTTGCGTCTAGAGCCTTTGCATTGAGGGCTATCTGAAAACGGCTGTGGCGCTGAAGTTGCCTGTGAATGTGGAGTTGGTGGCATGTGAAACCCGCATGTGGAGCATTCGTTTGTGTGGGATGCTCTACCAGGTTCATTCCTAGATAATGCACTCAAAGGGCACTAAGCATAGAGTGTGAAAACTGAGTTTCCTTGAGAGCTGCTTGGAAGCCTGATGGTGTGTGAAGTTAGTGAGCCAAATGGAGTTGTTCTCCCACAAGAACCACTCGGCTGATCCTTCTTCAATATGCCCTTCACCAACATGCAGTGTTTCCTTGATTGAATTAGCTCTCACACCAATATTTGCGTCTAGAGCCTTTGCATTGAGGGCTATCTGAAAACGGCTGTGGCGCTGAAGTTGCCTGTGAATGTGGAGTTGGTGGCATGTGAAACCCGCATGTGGAGCATTCGTTTGTGTGGGATGCTGACCAAGCTTCATTTCAGTCCTAGGCACACAAAGGGCACTAAACATAGAGCGTGAAACACGAGTTTCCTTGAGAGCTGCTTGGAAGCCTGATGGTGTGTGAAGTTAGTGAGCCAAATGGAGTTGTTCTCCCACAAGAACCACTCGGCTGATACTTCTTCAATATGCCCTTCACCAACATGCAGTGTTTCCTTGATTGAATTAGCTCTCACACCAATATTTGCGTCTAGAGCCTTTGCATTGAGGGCTATCTGAAAACGGCTGTGGCGCTGAAGTTGCCTGTGAATGTGGAGTTGGTGGCATGTGAAACCGGCATGTGGAGCATTCGTTTGTGTGGGATGCTCTACCAGGTTCATTTCAGTCCTAGCCATACAAAGGGCACTAAGCATAGAGTGTGAAAACTGAGTTTCCTTGAGAGCTGCTTGGAAGCCTGATGGTGTGTGAAGTTAGTGAGCCAAATGGAGTTGTTCTCCCTCAAGAACCACTCGGCTGATCCTTCTTCAATATGCCCTTCACCAACATGCAGTGTTTCCTTGATTGAATTAGCTCTCACACCAATATTTGCGTCTAGAGCCTTTGCTTTGAGGGCTATCTGAAAACGGCTGTGGCGCTGAAGTTGCCTGTGAATGTGGAGTTGGTGGCATGTGAAACCCGCATGTGGAGCATTCGTTTGTGTGGGATGCTATACCAGGTTCATTTCAGTCCTAGCCATACAAAGGGCACTAAGCATAGAGTGTGAAAACTGAGTTTCCTTGAGAGCTGCTTGGAAGCCTGATGGTGTGTGAAGTTAGTGAGCCAAATGGAGTTGTTCTCCCACAAGAACCACTCGGCTGATCCTTCTTCAATATGCCCTTCACCAACATGCAGTGTTTCCTTGATTGAATTAGCTCTCACACCAATATTTGCGTCTAGAGCCTGTGCATTGAGGGCTATCTGAGAATGGCTGTGGCGCTGAAGTTGCCTGTGAATGTGGAGTTGGTGGCATGTGAAACCCGCATGTGGAGCATTCGTTTGTGTGGGATGCTCTACCAGGTTCATTCCTAGATAATGCACTCAAAGGGCACTAAGCATAGAGTGTGAAAACTGAGTTTCCTTGAGAGCTGCTTGGAAGCCTGATGGTGTGTGAAGTTAGTGAGCCAAATGGAGTTGTTCTCCCACAAGAACCACTCGGCTGATCCTTCTTCAATATGCCCTTCACCAACATGCAGTGTTTCCTTGATTGAATTAGCTCTCACACCAATATTTGCGTCTAGAGCCTTTGCATTGAGGGCTATCTGAAAACGGCTGTGGCGCTGAAGTTGCCTGTGAATGTGGAGATGGTGGCATGTGAAACCCGCATGTGGAGCATTCGTTTATGTGGGATGCTCTACCAGGTTCATTCCTAGATAATGCACTCAAAGGGCACTAAACATAGAGTGTGAAAACTGAGTTTCCTTGAGAGCTGCTTGGAAGCCTGATGGTGTGTGAAGTTAGTGAGCCAAATGGAGTTGTTCTCCCACAAGAACCACTCGGCTGATCCTTCTTCAATATGCCCTTCACCAACATGCAGTGTTTCCTTGATTGAATTAGCTCTCACACCAATATTTGCGTCTAGAGCCTTTGCATTGAGGGCTATCTGAAAACGGCTGTGGCGCTGAAGTTGCCTGTGAATGTGGAGTTGGTGGCATGTGAAACCCGCATGTGGAGCATTCGTTTGTGTGGCTGACCAAGCTCTACCAGGTTCATTCCTAGATAATGCACTCAAAGGGCACTAAACATAGAGCGTGAAACCTGAGTTTCCTTGAGAGCTGCTTGGAAGCCTGATGGTGTGTGAAGTTAGTGAGCCAAATGGAGTTGTTCTCCCACAAGAACCACTCGACTGATACTTCTTCAATATGCCCTTCACCAACATGCAGTGTTTCCTTGATTGAATTAGCTCTCACACCAATATTTGCGTCTAGAGCCTTTGCATTGAGGGCTATTTGAAAACGGCTGTGGCGCTGAAGTTGCCTGTGAATGTGGAGTTGGTGGCATGTGAAACCCGCATGTGGAGCATTCGTTTGTGTGGGATGCTCTCCAAGCTTCATTTCAGTCCTAGGCACTCAAAGGGCACTAAGCATAGAGTGTGAAAACTGAGTTTCCTTGAGAGCTGCTTGGAAGCCTGATGGTGTGTGAAGTTAGTGAGCCAAATGGAGTTGTTCTCCCACAAGAACCACTCGGCTGATCCTTCTTCAATATGCCCTTCACCAACATGCAGTGTTTCCTTGATTGAATTAGCTCTCACACCAATATTTGCGTCTAGAGCCTTTGCATTGAGGGCTATCTGAAAACGGCTGTGGCGCTGAAGTTGCCTGTCAATGTGGAGTTGGTGGCATGTTAAAACCGCATGTGGAGCACTCGTTTCTGTGGGATGCTGACCAAGCTTCATTTCAGTCCTAGGCACACAAAGGGCACTAAGCATAGAGTGTGAAAACTGAGTTTCCTTGAGAGCTGCTTGGAAGCCTGATGGTGTGTGAAGTTAGTGAGCCAAATGGAGTTGTTCTCCCACAAGAACCACTCGGCTGATCCTTCTTCAATATGCCCTTCACCAACATGCAGTGTTTCCTTGATTGAATTAGCTCTCACACCAATATTTGCGTCTAGAGCCTTTGCTTTGAGGGCTATCTGAAAACGGCTGTGGCGCTGAAGTTGCCTGTGAATGTGGAGTTGGTGGCATGTGAAACCCGCATGTGGAGCATTCGTTTGTGTGGGATGCTCTACCAGGTTCATTCCTAGATAATGCACTCAAAGGGCACTAAGCATAGAGTGTGAAAACTGAGTTTCCTTGAGAGCTGCTTGGAAGCCTGATGGTGTGTGAAGTTAGTGAGCCAAATGGAGTTGTTCTCCCACAAGAACCACTCGGCTGATCCTTCTTCAATATGCCCTTCACCAACATGCAGTGTTTCCTTGATTGAATTAGCTCTCACACCAATATTTGCGTCTAGAGCCTTTGCTTTGAGGGCTATCTGAAAACGGCTGTGGCGCTGAAGTTGCCTGTGAATGTGGAGTTGGTGGCATGTGAAACCCGCATGTGGAGCATTCGTTTGTGTGGGATGCTCTACCAGGTTCATTCCTAGATAATGCACTCAAAGGGCACTAAGCATAGAGTGTGAAAACTGAGTTTCCTTGAGAGCTGCTTGGAAGCCTGATGGTGTGTGAAGTTAGTGAGCCAAATGGAGTTGTTCTCCCACAAGAACCACTCGGCTGATCCTTCTTCAATATGCCCTTCACCAACATGCAGTGTTTCCTTGATTGAATTAGCTCTCACACCAATATTTGCGTCTAGAGCCTTTGCATTGAGGGCTATCTGAAAACGGCTGTGGCGCTGAAGTTGCCTGTGAATGTGGAGTTGGTGGCATGTGAAACCCGCATGTGGAGCATTCGTTTGTGTGGGATGCTCTACCAGGTTCATTCCTAGATAATGCACTCAAAGGGCACTAAGCATAGAGTGTGAAAACTGAGTTTCCTTGAGAGTTGCTGGGAAGCCTGATGGTGTGTGAAGTTAGTGAGCCAAATGGAGTTGTTCTCCCACAAGAACCACTCGGCTGATCCTTCTTCAATATGCCCTTCACCAACATGCAGTGTTTCCTTGATTGAATTAGCTCTCACACCAATATTTGCGTCTAGAGCCTTTGCTTTGACAGCTATCTGAAAATGGCTGTGGCGCTGAAGTTGCCTGTGAATGTGGAGTTGGTGGCATGTGAAACCCGCATGTGGAGCATTCGTTTGTGCGGGATGCTCTACCAGGTTCATTCCTAGATAATGCACTCAAAGGGCACTAAGCATAGAGTGTGAAAACTGAGTTTCCTTGAGAGCTGCTTGGAAGCCTGATGGTGTGTGAAGTTAGTGAGCCAAATGGAGTTGTTCTCCCACAAGAACCACTCGGCTGATCCTTCTTCAATATGCCCTTCACCAACATGCAGTGTTTCCTTGATTGAATTAGCTCTCACACCAATATTTGCGTCTAGAGCCTTTGCATTGAGGGCTATCTGAAAACGGCTGTGGCGCTGAAGTTGCCTGAGAATGTGGAGTTGGTGGCATGTGAAACCCGCATGTGGAGCATTCGTTTGTGTGGGATGCTCTACCAGGTTCATTTCAGTCCTAGGCACACAAAGAGCACTAAGCATAGAGTGTGAAAACTGAGTTTCCTTGAGAGCTGCTTGGAAGCCTGATGGTGTGTGAAGTTAGTGAGCCAAATGGAGTTGTTCTCCCACAAGAACCACTCGGCTGATCCTTCTTCAATTTGCCCTTCACCAACATGCAGTGTTTCCTTGATTGAATTAGCTCTCACACCAATATTTGCGTCTAGAGCCTTTGCATTGAGGGCTATCTGAAAACGGCTGTGGCGCTGAAGTTGCCTGTGAATGTGGAGTTGGTGGCATGTGAAACCCGCATGTGGAGCATTCGTTTGTGTGGGATGCTCTACCAGGTTCATTCCTAGATAATACACTCAAAGGGCACTAAGCATAGAGTGTGAAAACTGAGTTTCCTTGAGAGCTGCTTGGAAGCCTGATGGTGTGTGAAGTTAGTGAGCCAAATGGAGTTGTTCTCCCACAAGAACCACTCGGCTGATCCTTCTTCAATATGCCCTTCACCAACATGCAGTGTTTCCTTGATTGAATTAGCTCTCACACCAATATTTGCGTCTAGAGCCTTTGCATTGAGGGCTATCTGAAAACGGCTGTGCCGCTGAAGTTGCTTGTGAATGTGGAGTTGGTGGCATGTGAAACCCGCATGTGGAGCATTCGTTTGTGTGGGATGCTCTACCAGGTTCATTTCAGTCCTAGCCATACAAAGGGCACTAAGCATAGAGTGTGAAAACTGAGTTTCCTTGAGAGCTGCTTGGAAGCCTGATGGTGTGTGAAGTTAGTGAGCCAAATGGAGTTGTTCTCCCACAAGAACCACTCGGCTGATCCTTCTTCAATATGCCCTTCACCAACATGCAGTGTTTCCTTGATTGAATTAGCTCTCACACCAATATTTGCGTCTAGAGCCTTTGCATTGAGGGCTATCTGAAAACGGCTGTGGCGCTGAAGTTGCCTGTGAATGTGGAGTTGGTGGCATGTGAAACCCGCATGTGAAGCATTCGTTTATGTGGGATGCTCTACCAGGTTCATTCCTAGATAATACACTCAAAGGGCACTAAGCATAGAGTGTGAAAACTGAGTTTCCTTGAGAGCTGCTTGGAAGCCTGATGGTGTGTGAAGTTAGTGAGCCAAATGGAGTTGTTCTCCCACAAGAACCACTCGGCTGATCCTTCTTCAATATGCCCTTCACCAACATGCAGTGTTTCCTTGATTGAAATAGCTCTCACACCAATATTTGCGTCTAGAGCCTTTGCTTTGAGGGCTATCTGAAAACGGCTGTGGCGCTGAAGTTGCCTGTGAATGTGGAGTTGGTGGCATGTGAAACCCGCATGTGGAGCATTCGTTTGTGTGGGATGCTCTACCAGGTTCATTCCTAGATAATGCACTCAAAGGGCACTAAGCATAGAGTGTGAAAACTGAGTTTCCTTGAGAGCTGCTTGGAAGCCTGATGGTGTGTGAAGTTAGTGAGCCAAATGGAGTTGTTCTCCCACAAGAACCACTCGGCTGATCCTTCTTCAATATGCCCTTCACCAACATGCAGTGTTTCCTTGATTGAATTAGCTCTCACACCAATATTTGCGTCTAGAGCCTTTGCTTTGAGGGCTATCTGAAAACGGCTGTGGCGCTGAAGTTGCCTGTGAATGTGGAGTTGGTGGCATGTGAAACCCGCATGTGGAGCATTCGTTTGTGTGGGATGCTCTACCAGGTTCATTCCTAGATAATGCACTCAAAGGGCACTAAGCATAGAGTGTGAAAACTGAGTTTCCTTGAGAGCTGCTTGGAAGCCTGATGGTGTGTGAAGTTAGTGAGCCAAATGGAGTTGTTCTCCCACAAGAACCACTCGGCTGATCCTTCTTCAATATGCCCTTCACCAACATGCAGTGTTTCCTTGATTGAATTAGCTCTCACACCAATATTGGCGTCTAGAGCCTTTGCATTGAGGGCTATCTGAAAACGGCTGTGGCGCTGAAGTTGCCTGTGAATGTGGAGTTGATGGCATGTGAAACCCGCATGTGGAGCATTCGTTTGTGTGGGATGCTCTCCAAGCTTCATTTCAGTCCTAGGCACTCAAAGGGCACAAAGCATAGAGTTTGAAAACTGAGTTTCCTTGAGAGCTGCTTGGAAGCCTGATGGTGTGTGAAGTTAGTGAGCCAAATGGAGTTGTTCTCCCACAAGAACCACTCGGCTGATCCTTCTTCAATATGCCCTTCACCAACATGCAGTGTTTCCTTGATTGAATTAGCTCTCACACCAATATTTGCGTCTAGAGCCTTTGCATTGAGGGCTATCTGAAAACGGCTGTGGCGCTGAAGTTGCCTGTGAATGTGGAGTTGGTGGCATGTGAAACCCGCATGTGGAGCATTCGTTTGTGTGGGATGCTCTACCAGGTTCATTCCTAGATAATGCACTCAAAGGGCACTAAGCATAGAGTGTGAAAACTGAGTTTCCTTGAGAGTTGCTGGGAAGCCTGATGGTGTGTGAAGTTAGTGAGCCAAATGGAGTTGTTCTCCCACAAGAACCACTCGGCTGATCCTTCTTCAATATGCCCTTCACCAACATGCAGTGTTTCCTTGATTGAATTAGCTCTCACACCAATATTTGCGTCTAGAGCCTTTGCTTTGAGGGCTATCTGAAAATGGCTGTGGCGCTGAAGTTGCCTGTGAATGTGGAGTTGGTGGCATGTGAAACCCGCATGTGGAGCATTCGTTTGTGCGGGATGCTCTACCGGGTTCATTCCTAGATAATGCACTCAAAGGGCACTAAGCATAGAGTGTGAAAACTGAGTTTCCTTGAGAGCTGCTTGGAAGCCTGATGGTGTGTGAAGTTAGTGAGCCAAATGGAGTTGTTCTCCCACAAGAACCACTCGGCTGATCCTTCTTCAATATGCCCTTCACCAACTTGCAGTGTTTCCTTGATTGAATTAGCTCTCACACAAATATTTGCGTCTAGAGCCTTTGCATTGAGGGCTATCTGAAAACGGCTGTGGCGCTTAAGTTGCCTGAGAATGTGGAGTTGGTGGCATGTGAAACCCGCATGTGGAGCATTCGTTTGTGTGGGATGCTCTACCAGGTTCATTCCTAGATAATGCACTCAAAGGGCACTAAGCATAGAGTGTGAAAACTGAGTTTCCTTGAGAGCTGCTTGGAAGCCTGATGGTGTGTGAAGTTAGTGAGCCAAATGGAGTTGTTCTCCCACAAGAACCACTCGGCTGATCCTTCTTCAATATGCCCTTCACCAACATGCAGTGTTTCCTTGATTGAATTAGCTCTCACACCAATATTTGCGTCTAGAGCCTTTGCATTGAGGGCTATCTGAAAACGGCTGTGGCGCTGAAGTTGCCTGTGAATGTGGAGTTGGTGGCATGTGAAACCCGCATGTGAAGCATTCGTTTGTGTGGGATGCTCTACCAGGTTCAATCCTAGATAATACACTCAAAGGGCACTAAGCATAGAGTGTGAAAACTGAGTTTCCTTGAGAGCTGCTTGGAAGCCTGATGGTGTGTGAAGTTAGTGAGCCAAATGGAGTTGTTCTCCCACAAGAACCACTCGGCTGATCCTTCTTCAATATGCCCTTCACCAACATGCAGTGTTTCCTTGATTGAATTAGCTCTCACACCAATATTTGCGTCTAGAGCCTTTGCATTGAGGGCTATCTGAAAACGGCTGTGGCGCTGAAGTTGCCTGTGAATGTGGAGTTGGTGGCATGTGAAACCCGCATGTGGAGCATTCGTTTGTGTGGGATGCTCTACCAGGTTCATTTCAGTCCTAGCCATACAAAGGGCACTAAGCATAGAGTGTGAAAACTGAGTTTCCTTGAGAGCTGCTTGGAAGCCTGATGGTGTGTGAAGTTAGTGAGCCAAATGGAGTTGTTCTCCCACAAGAACCACTCGGCTGATCCTTCTTCAATATGCCCTTCACCAACATGCAGTGTTTCCTTGATTGAATTAGCTCTCACACCAATATTTGCGTCTAGAGCCTTTGCATTGAGGGCTATCTGAAAACGGCTGTGGCGCTGAAGTTGCCTGTGAATGTGGAGTTGGTGGCATGTGAAACCCGCATGTGAAGCATTCGTTTGTGTGGGATGCTCTACCAGGTTCATTCCTAGATAATACACTCAAAGGGCACTAAGCATAGAGTGTGAAAACTGAGTTTCCTTGAGAGCTGCTTGGAAGCCTGATGGTGTGTGAAGTTAGTGAGCCAAATGGAGTTGTTCTCCCACAAGAACCACTCGGTTGATCCTTCTTCAATATGCCCTTCACCAACATGCAGTGTTTCCTTGATTGAAATAGCTCTCACACCAATATTTGCGTCTAGAGCCTTTGCATTGAGGGCTATCTGAAAACGGCTGTGGCGCTGAAGTTGCCTGTGAATGTGGAGTTGGTGGCATGTGAAACCCGCATGTGGAGCATTCGTTTGTGTGGCTGACCAAGCTCTACCAGGTTCATTCCTAGATAATGCACTCAAAGGGCACTAAACATAGAGCATGAAACCTGAGTTTCCTTGAGAGCTGCTTGGAAGCCTGATGGTGTGTGAAGTTAGTGAGCCAAATGGAGTTGTTCTCCCTCAAGAACCACTCAGCTGATCCTTCTTCAATATGCCCTTCACCAACATGCAGTGTTTCCTTGATTGAATTAGCTCTCACACCAATATTTGCGTCTAGAGCCTTTGCATTGAGGGCTATCTGAAAACGGCTGTGGCGCTGAAGTTGCCTGAGAATGTGGAGTTGGTGGCATGTGAAACCCGCATGTGGAGCATTCGTTTGTGTGGGATGCTCTACCAGGTTCATTCCTAGATAATGCACTCAAAGGGCACTAAGCATAGAGTGTGAAAACTGAGTTTCCTTGAGAGCTGCTTGGAAGCCTGATGGTGTGTGAAGTTAGTGAGCCAAATGGAGTTGTTCTCCCACAAGAACCACTCGGCTGATCCTTCTTCAATATGCCCTTCACTAACATGCAGTGTTTCCTTGATTGAATTAGCTCTCACACCAATATTTGCGTCTAGAGCCTTTGCATTGAGGGCTATCTGAAAACGGCTGTGGCCCTGAAGTTGCCTGTGAATGTGGAGTTGGTGGCATGTGAAACCCGCATGTGGAGCATTCGTTTGTGTGGCATGCTCTACCAGGTTCATTTCAGTCCTAGCCATACAAAGGGCACTAAGCATAGAGTGTGAAAACTGAGTTTCCTTGAGAGCTGCTTGGAAGCCTGATGGTGTGTGAAGTTAGTGAGCCAAATGGAGTTGTTCTCCCACAAGAACCACTCGGCTGATCCTTCTTCAATATGCCCTTCACCAACATGCAGTGTTTCCTTGATTGAATTAGCTCTCACACCAATATTTGCGTCTAGAGCCTTTGCATTGAGGGCTATCTGAAAACGGCTGTGGCGCTGAAGTTGCCTGTGAATGTGGAGTTGGTGGCATGTGAAACCCGCATGTGGAGCATTCGTTTGTGTGGGATGCTTACCAAGCTCTACCAGGTTCATTCCTAGATAATGCACTCAAAGGGCACTAAGCATAGAGTGTGAAAACTGAGTTTCCTTGAGAGTTGCTTGGAAGCCTGATGGTGTGTGAAGTTAGTGAGCCAAATGGAGTTGTTCTCCCACAAGAACCACTCGGCTGATCCTTCTTCAATATGTCCTTCACCAACATGCAGTGTTTCCTTGATTGAATTAGCTCTCACACCAATATTTGCGTCTAGAGCCTTTGCTTTGAGAGCTATCTGAAAACGGCTGTGGCGCTGAAGTTGCCTGAGAATGTGGAGTTGATGGCATGTGAAACCCGCATGTGGAGCATTCGTTTGTGTGGGATGCTCTACCAGGTTCATTTCAGTCCTAGGCACACAAAGAGCACTAAGCATAGAGTGTGAAAACTGAGTTTCCTTGAGAGCTGCTTGGAAGCCTGATGGTGTGTGAAGTTAGTGAGCCAAATGGAGTTGTTCTCCCACAAGAACCACTCGGCTGATCCTTCTTCAATATGCCCTTCACCAACATGCAGTGTTTCCTTGATTGAATTAGCTCTCACACCAATATTTGCGTCTAGAGCCTTTGCATTGAGGGCTATATGAAAACGGCTGTGGCGCTGAAGTTGCCTGTGAATGTGGAGTTGGTGGCATGTGAAACCCGCATGTGGAGCATTCGTTTGTGTGGCTTACCAAGCTCTACCAGGTTCATTCCTAGATAATGCACTCAAAGGGCACTAAAGATAGAGCATGAAACCTGAGTTTCCTTGAGAGCTGCTTGGAAGCCTGATGGTGTGTGAAGTTAGTGAGCCAAATGGAGTTGTTCTCCCACAAGAACCACTCGGCTGATCCTTCTTCAATATGCCCTTCACCAACATGCAGTGTTTCCTTGATTGAATTAGCTCTCACACCAATATTTGCGTCTAGAGCCTTTGCATTGAGGGCTATCTGAAAACGGCTGTGGCGCTGAAGTTGCCTGTGAATGTGGAGTTGGTGGCATGTGAAACCCGCATGTGGAGCATTCGTTTGTGTGGGATGCTCTACCAGGTTCATTTCAGTCCTAGGCACACAAAGGGCACTAAGCATAGAGTGTGAAAACTGAGTTTCCTTGAGAGCTGCTTGGAAGCCTGATGGTGTGTGAAGTTAGTGAGCCAAATGGAGTTGTTCTCCCACAAGAACCACTCGGCTGATCCTTCTTCAATATGCCCTTCACCAACATGCAGTGTTTCCTTGATTGAATTAGCTCTCACACCAATATTTGCGTCTAGAGCCTTTGCTTTGAGGGCTATCTGAAAACGGCTGTGGCGCTGAAGTTGCCTGTGAATGTGGAGTTGGTGGCATGTGAAACCCGCATGTGGAGCATTCGTTTGTGTGGGATGCTCTACCAGGTTCATTCCTAGATAATGCACTCAAAGGGCACTAAGCATAGAGTGTGAAAACTGAGTTTCCTTGAGAGCTGCTTGGAAGCCTGATGGTGTGTGAAGTTAGTGAGCCAAATGGAGTTGTTCTCCCACAAGAACCACTCGGCTGATCCTTCTTCAATATGCCCTTCACCAACATGCAGTGTTTCCTTGATTGAACTAGCTCTCACACCAATATTTGCGTCTAGAGCCTTTGCTTTGAGGGCTATCTGAAAACGGCTGTGGCGCTGAAGTTGCCTGTGAATGTGGAGTTGGTGGCATGTGAAACCCGCATGTGGAGCATTCGTTTGTGTATGATGCTCTACCAGGTTCATTCCTAGATAATGCACTCAAAGGGCACTAAGCATAGAGTGTGAAAACTGAGTTTCCTTGAGAGCTGCTTGGAAGCCTGATGGTGTGTGAAGTTAGTGAGCCAAATGGAGTTGTTCTCCCACAAGAACCACTCGGCTGATCCTTCTTCAATATGCCCTTCACTAACATGCAGTGTTTCCTTGATTGAATTAGCTCTCACACCAATATTTGCGTCTAGAGCCTTTGCATTGAGGGCTATCTGAAAACGGCTGTGGCGCTGAAGTTGCCTGTGAATGTGGAGTTGGTGGCATGTGAAACCCGCATGTGCAGCATTCGTTTGTGTGGGATGCTCTACCAGGTTCATTTCAGTCCTAGGCACTCATAGGGCACTAAGCATAGAGTGTGAAAACTGAGTTTCCTTGAGAGCTGCTTGGAAGCCTGATGGTGTGTGAAGTTAGTGAGCCAAATGGAGTTGTTCTCCCACAAGAACCACTCGGCTGATCCTTCTTCAATATGCCCTTCACCAACATGCAGTGTTTCCTTGATTGAATTAGCTCTCACACCAATATTTGCGTCTAGAGCCTTTGCATTGAGGGCTATCAGAAAACGGCTGTGGCGCTGAAGTTGCCTGTGAATGTGGAGTTGGTGGCATGTGAAACCCGCATGTGGAGCATTCGTTTGTGTGGGATGCTCTACCAGGTTCATTCCTAGATAATGCACTCAAAGGGCACTAACCATAGAGTGTGAAAACTGAGTTTCCTTGAGAGCTGCTTGGAAGCCTGATGGTGTGTGAAGTTAGTGAGCCAAATGGAGTTGTTCTCCCACAAGAACCACTCGGCTGATCCTTCTTCAATATGCCCTTCACCAACATGCAGTGTTTCCTTGATTGAATTAGCTCTCACACCAATATTTGCGTCTAGAGCCTTTGCTTTGAGGGCTATCTGAAAACGGCTGTGGCGCTGAAGTTGCCTGTGAATGTGGAGTTGGTGGCATGTGAAACCCGCATGTGGAGCATTCGTTTGTGTGGGATGCTCTACCAGGTGCATTCCTAGATAATGCACTCAAAGGGCACTAAGCATAGAGTGTGAAAACTGAGTTTCCTTGAGAGCTGCTTGGAAGCCTGATGGTGTGTGAAGTTAGTGAGCCAAATGGAGTTGTTCTCCCACAAGAACCACTCGGCTGATCCTTCTTCAATATGCCCTTCACCAACATGCAGTGTTTCCTTGATTGAACTAGCTCTCACACCAATATTTGCGTCTAGAGCCTTTGCTTTGAGGGCTATCTGAAAATGGCTGTGGCGCTGAAGTTGCCTGTGAATGTGGAGTTGGTGGCATGTGAAACCCGCATGTGGAGCATTCGTTTGTGTGGGATGCTCTACCAGGTTCATTCCTAGATAATGCACTCAAAGGGCACTAAGCATAGAGTGTGAAAACTGAGTTTCCTTGAGAGCTGCTTGGAAGCCTGATGGTGTGTGAAGTTAGTGAGCCAAATGGAGTTGTTCTCCCACAAGAACCACTCGGCTGATCCTTCTTCAATATGCCCTTCACTAACATGCAGTGTTTCCTTGATTGAATTAGCTCTCACACCAATATTTGCGTCTAGAGCCTTTGCATTGAGGGCTATCTGAAAACGGCTGTGGCGCTGAAGTTGCCTGTGAATGTGGAGTTGGTGGCATGTGAAACCCGCATGTGGAGCATTCGTTTGTGTGGGATGCTCTACCAGGTTCATTTCAGTCCTAGGCACTCATAGGGCACTAAGCATAGAGTGTGAAAACTGAGTTTCCTTGAGAGCTGCTTGGAAGCCTGATGGTGTGTGAAGTTAGTGAGCCAAATGGAGTTGTTCTCCCACAAGAACCACTCGGCTGATCCTTCTTCAATATGCCCTTCACCAACATGCAGTGTTTCCTTGATTGAATTAGCTCTCACACCAATATTTGCGTCTAGAGCCTTTGCATTGAGGGCTATCAGAAAACGGCTGTGGCGCTGAAGTTGCCTGTGAATGTGGAGTTGGTGGCATGTGAAACCCGCATGTGGAGCATTCGTTTGTGTGGGATGCTCTACCAGGTTCATTCCTAGATAATGCACTCAAAGGGCACTAAGCATAGAGTGTGAAAACTGAGTTTCCTTGAGAGCTGCTTGGAAGCCTGATGGTGTGTGAAGTTAGTGAGCCAAATGGAGTTGTTCTCCCACAAGAACCACTCGGCTGATCCTTCTTCAATATGCCCTTCACCAACATGCAGTGTTTCCTTGATTGAATTAGCTCTCACACCAATATTTGCGTCTAGAGCCTTTGCTTTGAGGGCTATCTGAAAACGGCTGTGGCGCTGAAGTTGCCTGTGAATGTGGAGTTGGTGGCATGTGAAACCCGCATGTGGAGCATTCGTTTGTGTGGGATGCTCTACCAGGTTCATTTCAGTCCTAGCCATACAAAGGGCACTAAGCATAGAGTGTGAAAACTGAGTTTCCTTGAGAGCTGCTTGGAAGCCTGATGGTGTGTGAAGTTAGTGAGCCAAATGGAGTTGTTCTCCCACAAGAACCACTCGGCTGATCCTTCTTCAATATGCCCTTCACCAACATGCAGTGTTTCCTTGATTGAATTAGCTCTCACACCAATATTTGCGTCTAGAGCCTTTGCATTGAGGGCTATCTGAAAACGGCTGTGGCGCTGAAGTTGCCTGTGAATGTGGAGTTGGTGGCATGTGAAACCCGCATGTGGAGCATTCGTTTGTGTGGCTTACCAAGCTCTACAAGGTTCATTCCTAGATAATGCACTCAAAGGGCACTAAACATAGAGCGTGAAACCTGAGTTTCCTTGAGAGCTGCTTGGAAGCCTGATGGTGTGTGAAGTTAGTGAGCCAAATGGAGTTGTTCTCCCACAAGAACCACTCGGCTGATCCTTCTTCAATATGCCCTTCACCAACATGCAGTGTTTCCTTGATTGAATTAGCTCTCACACCAATATTTGCGTCTAGAGCCTTTGCATTGAGGGCTATCTGAAAACGGCTGTGGCGCTGAAGTTGCCTGTGAATGTGGAGTTGGTGGCATGTGAAACCCGCATGTGGAGCATTCGTTTGTGTGGGATGCTCTACCAGGTTCATTCCTAGATAATGCACTCAAAGGGCACTAAGCATAGAGTGTGAAAACTGAGTTTCCTTGAGAGCTGCTTGGAAGCCTGATGGTGTGTGAAGTTAGTGAGCCAAATGGAGTTGTTCTCCCACAAGAACCACTCGGCTGATCCTTCTTCAATATGCCCTTCACCAACATGCAGTGTTTCCTTGATTGAATTAGCTCTCACACCAATATTTGCGTCTAGAGCCTTTGCATTGAGGGCTATCTGAAAACGGCTGTGGCGCTGAAGTTGCCTGTGAATGTGGAGTTGGTGGCATGTGAAACCCGCATGTGGAGCATTCGTTTGTGTGGCATGCTCTACCAGGTTCATTTCAGTCCTAGCCATACAAAGGGCACTAAGCATAGAGTGTGAAAACTGAGTTTCCTTGAGAGCTGCTTGGAAGCCTGATGGTGTGTGAAGTTAGGGAGCCAAATGGAGTTGTTCTCCCACAAGAACCACTCGGCTGATCCTTCTTCAATATGCCCTTCACTAACATGCAGTGTTTCCTTGATTGAACTAGCTCTCACACCAATATTTGCGTCTAGAGCCTTTGCTTTGAGGGCTATCTGAAAACTGCTGTGGCGCTGAAGTTGCCTGTGAATGTGGAGTTGGTAGCATGTGAAACCCGCATGTGGAGCATTCGTTTGTGTGGGATGCTCTACCAGGTTCATTCCTAGATAATTCACTCAAAGGGCACTAAGCATAGAGTGTGAAAACTGAGTTTCCTTGAGAGCTGCTTGGAAGCCTGATGGTGTGTGAAGTTAGTGAGCCAAATGGAGTTGTTCTCCCACAAGAACCACTCGGCTGATCCTTCTTCAATATGCCCTTCACTAACATGCAGTGTTTCCTTGATTGAATTAGCTCTCACACCAATATTTGCGTCTAGAGCCTTTGCATTGAGGGCTATCTGAAAACGGCTGTGGCGCTGAAGTTGCCTGTGAATGTGGAGTTGGTGGCATGTGAAACCCGCATGTGGAGCATTCGTTTGTGTGGGATGCTCTACCAGGTTCATTCCTAGATAATGCACTCAAAGGGCACTAAGCATAGAGTGTGAAAACTGAGTTTCCTTGAGAGCTGCTTGGAAGCCTGATGGTGTGTGAAGTTAGTGAGCCAAATGGAGTTGTTCTCCCACAAGAACCACTCGGCTGATCCTTCTTCAATATGCCCTTCACCAACATGCAGTGTTTCCTTGATTGAATTAGCTCTCACACCAATATTTGCGTCTAGAGCCTTTGCATTGAGGGCTATCTGAAAACGGCTGTGGCGCTGAAGTTGCCTGTGAATGTGGAGTTGGTGGCATGTGAAACCCGCATGTGGAGCATTCGTTTGTGTGGGATGCTCTACCAGGTTCATTCCTAGATAATGCACTCAAAGGGCACTAAGCATAGAGTGTGAAAACTGAGTTTCCTTGAGAGCTGCTTGGAAGCCTGATGGTGTGTGAAGTTAGTGAGCCAAATGGAGTTGTTCTCCCACAAGAACCACTCGGCTGATCCTTCTTCAATATGCCCTTCACCAACATGCAGTGTTTCCTTGATTGAATTAGCTCTCACACCAATATTTGCATCTAGAGCCTTTGCATTGAGGGCTATCTGAAAACGGCTGTGGCGCTGAAGTTGCCTGTGAATGTGGAGTTGGTGGCATGTGAAACCCGCATGTGCAGCATTCGTTTGTGTGGGATGCTCTACCAGGTTCATTCCTAGATAATGCACTCAAAGGGCACTAAGCATAGAGTGTGAAAACTGAGTTTCCTTGAGAGCTGCTTGGAAGCCTGATGGTGTGTGAAGTTAGTGAGCCAAATGGAGTTGTTCTCCCACAAGAACCACTCGGCTGATCCTTCTTCAATATGCCCTTCACCAACATGTAGTGTTTCCTTGATTGAATTAGCTCTCACACCAATATTTGCGTCTAGAGCCTTTGCTTTGAGGGCTATCTGAAAACGGCTGTGGCGCTGAAGTTGCCTGTGAATGTGAAGTTGGTGGCATGTGAAACCCGCATGTGGAGCATTCGTTTGTGTGGGATGCTCTACCAGGTTCATTTCAGTCCTAGCCATACAAAGGGCACTAAGCATAGAGTGTGAAAACTGAGTTTCCTTGAGAGCTGCTTGGAAGCCTGATGGTGTGTGAAGTTAGTGAGCCAAATGGAGTTGTTCTCCCACAAGAACCACTCGGCTGATCCTTCTTCAATATGCCCTTCACTAACATGCAGTGTTTCCTTGATTGAACTAGCTCTCACACCAATATTTGCGTCTAGAGCCTTTGCATTGAGGGCTATCTGAAAACAGCTGTGGCGCTGAAGTTGCCTGTGAATGTGGAGTTGGTGGCATGTGAAACCCGCATGTGGAGCATTCGTTTGTGTGGGATGCTGTACCAGGTTCATTTCAGTCCTAGGCACTCAAAGGGCACTAAGCATAGAGTGTGAAAACTGAGTTTCCTTGAGAGCTGCTTGGAAGCCTGATGGTGTGTGAAGTTAGGGAGCCAAATGGAGTTGTTCTCCCACAAGAACCACTCGGCTGAACCTTCTTCAATATGCCCTTCACCAACATGCAGTGTTTCCTTGATTGAATTAGCTCTCACACCAATATTTGCGTCTAGAGCCTTTGCATTGAGGGCTATCTGAAAACGGCTGTGGCGCTGAAGTTGCCTGTGAATGTGGAGTTGGTGGCATGTGAAACCCGCATGTGGAGCATTCGTTTGTGTGGGATGCTCTACCAGGTTCATTCCTAGATAATGCACTCAAAGGGCACTAAGCATAGAGTGTGAAAACTGAGTTTCCTTGAGAGCTGCTTGGAAGCCTGATGGTGTGTGAAGTTAGTGAGCCAAATGGAGTTGTTCTCCCACAAGAACCACTCGGCTGATCCTTCTTCAATATGCCCTTCACTAACATGCAGTGTTTCCTTGATTGAATTAGCTCTCACACCAATATTTGCGTCTAGAGCCTTTGCATTGAGGGCTATCTGAAAACGGCTGTGGCGCTGAAGTTGCCTGTGAATGTGGAGTTGGTGGCATGTGAAACCCGCATGTGGAGCATTCGTTTGTGTGGGATGCTCTACCAGGTTCATTTCAGTCCTAGGCACTCATAGGGCACTAAGCATAGAGTGTGAAAACTGAGTTTCCTTGAGAGCTGCTTGGAAGCCTGATGGTGTGTGAAGTTAGTGAGCCAAATGGAGTTGTTCTCCCACAAGAACTACTCGGCTGATCCTTCTTCAATATGCCCTTCACCAACATGCAGTGTTTCCTTGATTGAATTAGCTCTCACACCAATATTTGCGTCTAGAGCCTTTGCATTGAGGGCTATCTGAAAACGGCTGTGGCGCTGAAGTTGCCTGTGAATGTGGAGTTGGTGGCATGTGAAACCCGCATGTGGAGCATTCGTTTGTGTGGGATGCTCTACAAGGTTCATTCCTAGATAATGCACTCAAAGGGCACTAAGCATAGAGTGTGAAAACTGAGTTTCCTTGAGAGCTGCTTGGAAGCCTGATGGTGTGTGAAGTTAGTGAGCCAAATGGAGTTGTTCTCCCACAAGAACCACTCGGCTGATCCTTCTTCAATATGCCCTTCACCAACATGCAGTGTTTCCTTGATTGAATTAGCTCTCACACCAATATTTGCGTCTAGAGCCTTTGCTTTGAGGGCTATCTGAAAACGGCTGTGGCGCTGAAGTTGCCTGTGAATGTGGAGTTGGTGGCATGTGAAACCCGCATGTGGAGCATTCGTTTGTGTGGGATGCTCTACCAGGTTCATTCCTAGATAATGCACTCAAAGGGCACTAAGCATAGAGTGTGAAAACTGAGTTTCCTTGAGAGCTGCTTGGAAGCCTGATGGTGTGTGAAGTTAGTGAGCCAAATGGAGTTGTTCTCCCACAAGAACCACTCGGCTGATCCTTCTTCAATATGCCCTTCACCAACATGCAGTGTTTCCTTGATTGAATTAGCTCTCACACCAATATTTGCGTCTAGAGCCTTTGCATTGAGGGCTATCTGAAAACGGCTGTGGCGCTGAAGTTGCCTGTGAATGTGGAGTTGGTGGCATGTGAAACCCGCATGTGGAGCATTCGTTTGTGTGGGATGCTCTACCAGGTTCATTTCAGTCCTAGGCACTCATAGGGCACTAAGCATAGAGTGTGAAAATTGAGTTTCCTTGAGAGCTGCTTGGAAGCCTGATGGTGTGTGAAGTTAGTGAGCCAAATGGAGTTGTTCTCCCACAAGAACCACTCGGCTGATCCTTCTTCAATATGCCCTTCACCAACATGCAGTGTTTCCTTGATTGAATTAGCTCTCACACCAATATTTGCGTCTAGAGCCTTTGCATTGAGGGCTATCTGAAAACGGCTGTGGCGCTGAAGTTGCCTGTGAATGTGGAGTTGGTGGCATGTGAAACCCGCATGTGGAGCATTCGTTTGTGTGGGATGCTCTACCAGGTTCATTCCTAGATAATGCACTCAAAGGGCACTAAGCATAGAGTGTGAAAACTGAGTTTCCTTGAGAGCTGCTTGGAAGCCTGATGGTGTGTGAAGTTAGTGAGCCAAATGGAGTTGTTCTCCCACAAGAACCACTCGGCTGATCCTTCTTCAATATGCCCTTCACCAACATGCAGTGTTTCCTTGATTGAATTAGCTCTCACACCAATATTTGCGTCTAGAGCCTTTGCATTGAGGGCTATCTGAAAACGGCTGTGGCGCTGAAGTTGCCTGTGAATGTGGAGTTGGTGGCATGTGAAACCCGCATGTGGAGCATTCATTTGTGTGGGATGCTCTACCAGGTTCATTCCTAGATAATGCACTCAAAGGGCACTAAGCATAGAGTGTGAAAACTGAGTTTCCTTGAGAGCTGCTTGGAAGCCTGATGGTGTGTGAAGTTAGTGAGCCAAATGGAGTTGTTCTCCCACAAGAACCACTCGGCTGATCCTTCTTCAATATGCCCTTCACCAACATGCAGTGTTTCCTTGATTGAATTAGCTCTCACACCAATATTTGCATCTAGAGCCTTTGCATTGAGGGCTATCTGAAAACGGCTGTGGCGCTGAAGTTGCCTGTGAATGTGGAGTTGGTGGCATGTGAAACCCGCATGTGCAGCATTCGTTTGTGTGGGATGCTCTACCAGGTTCATTCCTAGATAATGCACTCAAAGGGCACTAAGCATAGAGTGTGAAAACTGAGTTTCCTTGAGAGCTGCTTGGAAGCCTGATGGTGTGTGAAGTTAGTGAGCCAAATGGAGTTGTTCTCCCACAAGAACCACTCGGCTGATCCTTCTTCAATATGCCCTTCACCAACATGTAGTGTTTCCTTGATTGAATTAGCTCTCACACCAATATTTGCGTCTAGAGCCTTTGCTTTGAGGGCTATCTGAAAACGGCTGTGGCGCTGAAGTTGCCTGTGAATGTGAAGTTGGTGGCATGTGAAACCCGCATGTGGAGCATTCGTTTGTGTGGGATGCTCTACCAGGTTCATTTCAGTCCTAGCCATACAAAGGGCACTAAGCATAGAGTGTGAAAACTGAGTTTCCTTGAGAGCTGCTTGGAAGCCTGATGGTGTGTGAAGTTAGTGAGCCAAATGGAGTTGTTCTCCCACAAGAACCACTCGGCTGATCCTTCTTCAATATGCCCTTCACTAACATGCAGTGTTTCCTTGATTGAACTAGCTCTCACACCAATATTTGCGTCTAGAGCCTTTGCATTGAGGGCTATCTGAAAACAGCTGTGGCGCTGAAGTTGCCTGTGAATGTGGAGTTGGTGGCATGTGAAACCCGCATGTGGAGCATTCGTTTGTGTGGGATGCTCTACCAGGTTCATTTCAGTCCTAGGCACTCAAAGGGCACTAAGCATAGAGTGTGAAAACTGAGTTTCCTTGAGAGCTGCTTGGAAGCCTGATGGTGTGTGAAGTTAGGGAGCCAAATGGAGTTGTTCTCCCACAAGAACCACTCGGCTGATCCTTCTTCAATATGCCCTTCACCAACATGCAGTGTTTCCTTGATTGAATTAGCTCTCACACCAATATTTGCGTCTAGAGCCTTTGCATTGAGGGCTATCTGAAAACGGCTGTGGCGCTGAAGTTGCCTGTGAATGTGGAGTTGGTGGCATGTGAAACCCGCATGTGGAGCATTCGTTTGTGTGGGATGCTCTACCAGGTTCATTCCTAGATAATGCACTCAAAGGGCACTAAGCATAGAGTGTGAAAACTGAGTTTCCTTGAGAGCTGCTTGGAAGCCTGATGGTGTGTGAAGTTAGTGAGCCAAATGGAGTTGTTCTCCCACAAGAACCACTCGGCTGATCCTTCTTCAATATGCCCTTCACTAACATGCAGTGTTTCCTTGATTGAATTAGCTCTCACACCAATATTTGCGTCTAGAGCCTTTGCATTGAGGGCTATCTGAAAACGGCTGTGGCGCTGAAGTTGCCTGTGAATGTGGAGTTGGTGGCATGTGAAACCCGCATGTGGAGCATTCGTTTGTGTGGGATGCTCTACCAGGTTCATTTCAGTCCTAGGCACTCATAGGGCACTAAGCATAGAGTGTGAAAACTGAGTTTCCTTGAGAGCTGCTTGGAAGCCTGATGGTGTGTGAAGTTAGTGAGCCAAATGGAGTTGTTCTCCCACAAGAACTACTCGGCTGATCCTTCTTCAATATGCCCTTCACCAACATGCAGTGTTTCCTTGATTGAATTAGCTCTCACACCAATATTTGCGTCTAGAGCCTTTGCATTGAGGGCTATCTGAAAACGGCTGTGGCGTTGAAGTTGCCTGTGAATGTGGAGTTGGTGGCATGTGAAACCCGCATGTGGAGCATTCGTTTGTGTGGGATGCTCTACAAGGTTCATTCCTAGATAATGCACTCAAAGGGCACTAAGCATAGAGTGTGAAAACTGAGTTTCCTTGAGAGCTGCTTGGAAGCCTGATGGTGTGTGAAGTTAGTGAGCCAAATGGAGTTGTTCTCCCACAAGAACCACTCGGCTGATCCTTCTTCAATATGCCCTTCACCAACATGCAGTGTTTCCTTGATTGAATTAGCTCTCACACCAATATTTGCGTCTAGAGCCTTTGCTTTGAGGGCTATCTGAAAACGGCTGTGGCGCTGAAGTTGCCTGTGAATGTGGAGTTGGTGGCATGTGAAACCCGCATGTGGAGCATTCGTTTGTGTGGGATGCTCTACCAGGTTCATTCCTAGATAATGCACTCAAAGGGCACTAAGCATAGAGTGTGAAAACTGAGTTTCCTTGAGAGCTGCTTGGAAGCCTGATGGTGTGTGAAGTTAGTGAGCCAAATGGAGTTGTTCTCCCACAAGAACCACTCGGCTGATCCTTCTTCAATATGCCCTTCACCAACATGCAGTGTTTCCTTGATTGAATTAGCTCTCACACCAATATTTGCGTCTAGAGCCTTTGCATTGAGGGCTATCTGAAAACGGCTGTGGCGCTGAAGTTGCCTGTGAATGTGGAGTTGGTGGCATGTGAAACCCGCATGTGGAGCATTCGTTTGTGTGGGATGCTGATCAAGCTTCATTTCTGTCCTAGGCACACAAAGGGCACTAAGCATAGAGTGTGAAAACTGAGTTTCCTTGAGAGCTGCTTGGAAGCCTGATGGTGTGTGAAGTTAGTGAGCCAAATGGAGTTGTTCTCCCACAAGAACTACTCGGCTGATCCTTCTTCAATATGCCCTTCACCAACATGCAGTGTTTCCTTGATTGAATTAGCTCTCACACCAATATTTGCGTCTAGAGCCTTTGCATTGAGGGCTATCTGAAAACGGCTGTGGCGCTGAAGTTGCCTGTGAATGTGGAGTTGGTGGCATGTGAAACCCGCATGTGGAGCATTCGTTTGTGTGGGATGCTCTACCAGGTTCATTTCAGTCCTAGCCATACAAAGGGCACTAAACATAGAGTGTGAAAACTGAGTTTCCTTGAGAGCTGCTTGGAAGCCTGATGGTGTGTGAAGTTAGTGAGCCAAATGGAGTTGTTCTCCCACAAGAACCACTCGGCTGATCCTTCTTCAATATGCCCTTCACCAACATGCAGTGTTTCCTTGATTGAATTAGCTCTCACACCAATATTTGCGTCTAGAGCCTTTGCATTGAGGGCTATCTGAAAATGGCTGTGGCGCTGAAGTTGCCTGTGAATGTGGAGTTGGTGGCATGTGAAACCCGCATGTGGAGCATTCGTTTGTGTGGGATGCTCTACCAGGTTCATTCCTAGATAATGCACTCAAAGGGCACTAAGCATAGAGTGTGAAAACTGAGTTTCCTTGAGAGCTGCTTGGAAGCCTGATGGTGTGTGAAGTTAGTGAGCCAAATGGAGTTGTTCTCCCACAAGAACCACTCGGCTGATCCTTCTTCAATATGCCCTTCACCAACATGCAGTGTTTCCTTGATTGAATTAGCTCTCACACCAATATTTGCGTCTAGAGCCTTTGCATTGAGGGCTATCTGAAAACGGCTGTGGCGCTGAAGTTGCCTGTGAATGTGGAGTTGGTGGCATGTGAAACCCGCATGTGGAGCATTCGTTTGTGTGGGATGCTCTACCAGGTTCATTTCAGTCCTAGGCACACAAAGAGCACTAAGCATAGAGTGTGAAAACTGAGTTTTCTTGAGAGCTGCTTGGAAGCCTGATGGTGTGTGAAGTTAGTGAGCCAAATGGAGTTGTTCTCCCACAAGAACCACTCGGCTGATCCTTCTTCAATATGCCCTTCAACCCCAACATGCAGTGTTTCCTTGATTGAATTAGCTCTCACACCAATATTTGCGTCTAGAGCCTTTGCATTGAGGGCTATCTGAAAACGGCTGTGGCGCTGAAGTTGCCTGTGAATGTGGAGTTGGTGGCATGTGAAACCCGCATGTGGAGCATTCGTTTGTGTGGGATGCTCTACCAGGTTCATTTCAGTCCTAGCCATACAAAGGGCACTAAGCATAGAGTGTGAAAACTGAGTTTCCTTGAGAGCTGCTTGGAAGCCTGATGGTGTGTGAAGTTAGTGAGCCAAATGGAGTTGTTCTCCCACAAGAACCACTCGGCTGATCCTTCTTCAATATGCCCTTCACCAACATGCAGTGTTTCCTTGATTGAATTAGCTCTCACACCAATATTTGCGTCTAGAGCCTTTGCATTGAGGGCTATCTGAAAACGGCTGTGGCGCTGAAGTTGCCTGTGAATGTGGAGTTGGTGGCATGTGAAACCCGCATGTGAAGCATTCGTTTATGTGGGATGCTCTACCAGGTTCATTCCTAGATAATACACTCAAAGGGCACTAAGCATAGAGTGTGAAAACTGAGTTTCCTTGAGAGCTGCTTGGAAGCCTGATGGTGTGTGAAGTTAGTGAGCCAAATGGAGTTGTTCTCCCACAAGAACCACTCGGTTGATCCTTCTTCAATATGCCCTTCACCAACATGCAGTGTTTCCTTGATTGAAATAGCTCTCACACCAATATTTGCGTCTAGAGCCTTTGCATTGAGGGCTATCTGAAAACGGCTGTGGCGCTGAAGTTGCCTGTCAATGTGGAGTTGGTGGCATGTGAAACCCGCATGTGGAGCATTCGTTTGTGTGGCTGACCAAGCTCTACCAGGTTCATTCCTAGATAATGCACTCAAAGGGCACTAAACATAGAGCGTGAAACCTGAGTTTCCTTGAGAGCTGCTTGGAAGCCTGATGGTGTGTGAAGTTAGTGAGCCAAATGGAGTTGTTCTCCCTCAAGAACCACTCAGCTGATCCTTCTTCAATATGCCCTTCACCAACATGCAGTGTTTCCTTGATTGAATTAGCTCTCACACCAATATTTGCGTCTAGAGCCTTTGCATTGAGGGCTATCTGAAAACGGCTGTGGCGCTGAAGTTGCCTGTGAATGTGGAGTTGGTGGCATGTGAAACCCGCATGTGGAGCATTCGTTTGTGTGGGATGCTCTACCAGGTTCATTCCTAGATAATGCACTCAAAGGGCACTAAGCATAGAGTGTGAAAACTGAGTTTCCTTGAGAGCTGCTTGGAAGCCTGATGGTGTGTGAAGTTAGTGAGCCAAATGGAGTTGTTCTCCCACAAGAACCACTCGGCTGATCCTTCTTCAATATGCCCTTCACTAACATGCAGTGTTTCCTTGATTGAATTAGCTCTCACACCAATATTTGCGTCTAGAGCCTTTGCATTGAGGGCTATCTGAAAACGGCTGTGGCCCTGAAGTTGCCTGTGAATGTGGAGTTGGTGGCATGTGAAACCCGCATGTGGAGCATTCGTTTGTGTGGCATGCTCTACCAGGTTCATTTCAGTCCTAGCCATACAAAGGGCACTAAGCATAGAGTGTGAAAACTGAGTTTTCTTGAGAGCTGCTTGGAAGCCTGATGGTGTGTGAAGTTAGTGAGCCAAATGGAGTTGTTCTCCCACAAGAACCACTCGGCTGATCCTTCTTCAATATGCCCTTCACCAACATGCAGTGTTTCCTTGATTGAATTAGCTCTCACACCAATATTTGCGTCTAGAGCCTTTGCATTGAGGGCTATCTGAAAACGGCTGTGGCGCTGAAGTTGCCTGTGAATGTGGAGTTGGTGGCATGTGAAACCCGCATGTGGAGCATTCGTTTGTGTGGGATGCTCTACCAGGTTCATTTCAGTCCTAGCCATACTAAGGGCACTAAGCATAGAGTGTGAAAACTGAGTTTCCTTGAGAGCTGCTTGGAAGCCTGATGGTGTGTGAAGTTAGTGAGCCAAATGGAGTTGTTCTCCCACAAGAACCACTCGGCTGATCCTTCTTCAATATGCCCTTCACCAACATGCAGTGTTTCCTTGATTGAATTAGCTCTCACACCAATATTTGCGTCTAGAGCCTTTGCTTTGAGGGCTATCTGAAAACGGCTGTGGCGCTGAAGTTGCCTGTGAATGTGGAGTTGGTGGCATGTGAAACCCGCATGTGGAGCATTCGTTTGTGTGGGATGCTCTACCAGGTTCATTCCTAGATAATGCACTCAAAGGGCACTAAGCATAGAGTGTGAAAACTGAGTTTCCTTGAGAGCTGCTTGGAAGCCTGATGGTGTGTGAAGTTAGTGAGCCAAATGGAGTTGTTCTCCCACAAGAACCACTCGGCTGATCCTTCTTCAATATGCCCTTCACCAACATGCAGTGTTTCCTTGATTGAACTAGCTCTCACACCAATATTTGCGTCTAGAGCCTTTGCTTTGAGGGCTATCTGAAAACGGCTGTGGTGCTGAAGTTGCCTGTGAATGTGGAGTTGGTGGCATGTGAAACCCGCATGTGGAGCATTCGTTTGTGTATGATGCTCTACCAGGTTCATTCCTAGATAATGCACTCAAAGGGCACTAAGCATAGAGTGTGAAAACTGAGTTTCCTTGAGAGCTGCTTGGAAGCCTGATGGTGTGTGAAGTTAGTGAGCCAAATGGAGTTGTTCTCCCACAAGAACCACTCGGCTGATCCTTCTTCAATATGCCCTTCACTAACATGCAGTGTTTCCTTGATTGAATTAGCTCTCACACCAATATTTGCGTCTAGAGCCTTTGCATTGAGGGCTATCTGAAAACGGCTGTGGCGCTGAAGTTGCCTGTGAATGTGGAGTTGGTGGCATGTGAAACCCGCATGTGGAGCATTCGTTTGTGTGGGATGCTCTACCAGGTTCATTTCAGTCCTAGGCACTCATAGGGCACTAAGCATAGAGTGTGAAAACTGAGTTTCCTTGAGAGCTGCTTGGAAGCCTGATGGTGTGTGAAGTTAGTGAGCCAAATGGAGTTGTTCTCCCACAAGAACCACTCGGCTGATCCTTCTTCAATATGCCCTTCACCAACATGCAGTGTTTCCTTGATTGAATTAGCTCTCACACCAATATTTGCGTCTAGAGCCTTTGCATTGAGGGCTATCAGAAAACGGCTGTGGCGCTGAAGTTGCCTGTGAATGTGGAGTTGGTGGCATGTGAAACCCGCATGTGGAGCATTCGTTTGTGTGGGATGCTCTACCAGGTTCATTCCTAGATAATGCACTCAAAGGGCACTAAGCATAGAGTGTGAAAACTGAGTTTCCTTGAGAGCTGCTTGGAAGCCTGATGGTGTGTGAAGTTAGTGAGCCAAATGGAGTTGTTCTCCCACAAGAACCACTCGGCTGATCCTTCTTCAATATGCCCTTCACCAACATGCAGTGTTTCCTTGATTGAATTAGCTCTCACACCAATATTTGCGTCTAGAGCCTTTGCTTTGAGGGCTATCTGGGGGGGAGGGAAAACGGCTGTGGCGCTGAAGTTGCCTGTGAATGTGGAGTTGGTGGCATGTGAAACCCGCATGTGGAGCATTCATTTGTGTGGGATGCTCTACCAGGTTCATTTCAGTCCTAGCCATACAAAGGGCACTAAGCATAGAGTGTGAAAACTGAGTTTCCTTGAGAGCTGCTTGGAAGCCTGATGGTGTGTGAAGTTAGTGAGCCAAATGGAGTTGTTCTCCCACAAGAACCACTCGGCTGATCCTTCTTCAATATGCCCTTCACCAACATGCAGTGTTTCCTTGATTGAATTAGCTCTCACACCAATATTTGCGTCTAGAGCCTTTGCATTGAGGGCTATCTGAAAACGGCTGTGGCGCTGAAGTTGCCTGTGAATGTGGAGTTGGTGGCATGTGAAACCCGCATGTGGAGCATTCGTTTGTGTGGGATGCTTACCAAGCTCTACCAGGTTCATTCCTAGATAATGCACTCAAAGGGCACTAAACATAGAGCGTGAAACCTGAGTTTCCTTGAGAGCTGCTTGGAAGCCTGATGGTGTGTGAAGTTAGTGAGCCAAATGGAGTTGTTCTCCCACAAGAACCACTCGGCTGATCCTTCTTCAATATGCCCTTCACCAACATGCATTGTTTCCTTGATTGAATTAGCTCTCACACCAATATTTGCGTCTAGAGCCTTTGCATTGAGGGCTATCTGAAAACGGCTGTGGCGCTGAAGTTGCCTGTGAATGTGGAGTTGGTGGCATGTGAAACCCGCATGTGGAGCATTCGTTTGTGTGGGATGCTCTACCAGGTTCATTCCTAGATAATGCACTCAAAGGGCACTAAGCATAGAGTGTGAAAACTGAGTTTCCTTGAGAGCTGCTTGGAAGCCTGATGGTGTGTGAAGTTAGGGAGCCAAATGGAGTTGTTCTCCCACAAGAACCACTCGGCTGATCCTTCTTCAATATGCCCTTCACCAACATGCAGTGTTTCCTTGATTGAATTAGCTCTCACACCAATATTTGCGTCTAGAGCCTTTGCATTGAGGGCTATCTGAAAACGGCTGTGGCGCTGAAGTTGCCTGTCAATGTGGAGTTGGTGGCATGTGAAACCCGCATGTGGAGCATTCGTTTGTGTGGGATGCTCTACCAGGTTCATTCCTAGATAATGCACTCAAAGGGCACTAAGCATAGAGTGTGAAAACTGAGTTTCCTTGAGAGCTGCTTGGAAGCCTGATGGTGTGTGAAGTTAGTGAGCCAAATGGAGTTGTTCTCCCACAAGAACCACTCGGCTGATCCTTCTTCAATATGCCCTTCACTAACATGCAGTGTTTCCTTGATTGAATTAGCTCTCACACCAATATTTGCGTCTAGAGCCTTTGCTTTGAGGGCTATCTGAAAACGGCTGTGGCGCTGAAGTTGCCTGTGAATGTGGAGTTGGTGGCATGTGAAACCCGCATGTGGAGCATTCGTTTGTGTGGGATGCTCTACCAGGTTCATTTCAGTCCTAGGCACTCATAGGGCACTAAGCATAGAGTGTGAAAACTGAGTTTCCTTGAGAGCTGCTTGGAAGCCTGATGGTGTGTGAAGTTAGGGAGCCAAATGGAGTTGTTCTCCCACAAGAACCACTCGGCTGATCCTTCTTCAATATGCCCTTCACCAACATGCAGTGTTTCCTTGATTGAATTAGCTCTCACACCAATATTTGCGTCTAGAGCCTTTGCATTGAGGGCTATCTGAAAACGGCTGTGGCGCTGAAGTTGCCTGTGAATGTGGAGTTGGTGGCATGTGAAACCCGCATGTGGAGCATTCGTTTGTGTGGGATGCTCTACCAGGTTCATTCCTAGATAATGCACTCAAAGGGCACTAAGCATAGAGTGTGAAAACTGAGTTTCCTTGAGAGCTGCTTGGAAGCCTGATGGTGTGTGAAGTTAGTGAGCCAAATGGAGTTGTTCTCCCACAAGAACCACTCGGCTGATCCTTCTTCAATATGCCCTTCACCAACATGCAGTGTTTCCTTGATTGAATTAGCTCTCACACCAATATTTGCGTCTAGAGCCTTTGCATTGAGGGCTATCTGAAAACGGCTGTGGCGCTGAAGTTGCCTGTGAATGTGGAGTTGGTGGCATGTGAAACCCGCATGTGGAGCATTCGTTTGTGTGGGATGCTCTACCAGGTTCATTTCAGTCCTAGCCATACTAAGGGCACTAAGCATAGAGTGTGAAAACTGAGTTTCCTTGAGAGCTGCTTGGAAGCCTGATGGTGTGTGAAGTTAGTGAGCCAAATGGAGTTGTTCTCCCACAAGAACCACTCGGCTGATCCTTCTTCAATATGCCCTTCACCAACATGCAGTGTTTCCTTGATTGAATTAGCTCTCACACCAATATTTGCGTCTAGAGCCTTTGCTTTGAGGGCTATCTGAAAACGGCTGTGGCGCTGAAGTTGCCTGTGAATGTGGAGTTGGTGGCATGTGAAACCCGCATGTGGAGCATTCGTTTGTGTGGGATGCTCTACCAGGTTCATTCCTAGATAATGCACTCAAAGGGCACTAAGCATAGAGTGTGAAAACTGAGTTTCCTTGAGAGCTGCTTGGAAGCCTGATGGTGTGTGAAGTTAGTGAGCCAAATGGAGTTGTTCTCCCACAAGAACCACTCGGCTGATCCTTCTTCAATATGCCCTTCACCAACATGCAGTGTTTCCTTGATTGAACTAGCTCTCACACCAATATTTGCGTCTAGAGCCTTTGCTTTGAGGGCTATCTGAAAACGGCTGTGGTGCTGAAGTTA